>NW_024037848.1:0-60000 GCF_016077235.1 Cyprinodon tularosa | reverse complement strand
AGGTTTCCATCCCTGCTTCCTCTGCAGAGTGGCTAATTTATATTTGTCCTCATCATGTGGTTAAACAGAGAAGTTTATCTCACCTCACAATCAGTCTGTGGTTTCATGTTTCAGCATCTCTGAATATTAAAACATGGGAAGAAAAAAACTGAAAGAGTGTGTCAACAATCTTTGCTGACCTCTGGTGTTGAGTCGCATGATAACAACCAGGAAGAAAAATCAAAAGAAACATATTTGAATCAAAAAATATTTATTTTTTGCATTGAAAATCCACAGAAACTCAGATTCTCCATCAGAGTCAATATTGACATTCATGCAGGACATTAATGATACTCAAAGCATGACAGGAAACTTTAAGGCTGACTGACTCCCTGAACTTCAGATTCCTTCAGCTTTTAGCGAGCAAACATAAGCCTTAAAGCTGGCAAAGCTTTCAGAGTTTTATCTTTCAAATTGAACCCAAAGCTGATTTAGTTTAAGAGGAGAAAAGCTGCCGAACATCTTAGGAGACAGAGAGAGAGAGGGGGGCACCTCGTCCTGAGAAATACAGTCTGAAGATTTAACATCCTCAGGTTACACAAGTTCATCAGAAAAAAAAAGATAGGATTAATATACAAAATAAAATGTTCCAGTTTTTAGGGGCTATAAACATCTTTTACAGTAGTAGACATTCAAAATTTCCCCACTTTCCTTAATGGTTCCTTGGCTGGTCCCCAATAATTCCTTTTTAAACATCTAAAATATTCTTTCTGTCATGATTTGTGGACGTTAAGATCTAAAGAGAAGCATAATTTCCTGGTCAGACCCTTTAATTCAGGGAAAGGGTGGAGCCAGAGTAAAAAAGTATGCAACAGGCCACTCCAGCGGTGGGAAGTTGGAGGGGATTTTGCTGGGAGTTGCGGGGATGTGTGCTGCCATTTAGCTGTCATTTGACTGGGAAGGGCCATTTGAATTAACCTGACTCCGCCAGATGGATTTGCGCCACATATCCATCTGGAAACCTTCCGTTGAAGTAATTTTGGGAAGGGGCGAAAATACTGGTTAGCTGATTGGCCTATGTTGGTGATAGACGGGCCAAATAAATCAGATCAGCGAAGCATATGACGTACTAACAGAGCGACGACGAAGAGGAGCCAATTGATAGATCAAACTCTTGCTGAAACCAGTCGGGAGAAGAGCAAAAACCTCTTTTCCTCTGAGAAAAGCCTCCAGATCAGTGTTTTGCTCTTCTTTCAGTGAAGAAATACTCTGTAATTCCCATAAAACTTGCTCGATAGCCATGCTAACGCTAGTTTCATCGGCTGAAGCCGCCATGTTCTTTAGACTAAACTGTCGCGCTTCTCGTTGCGTCACACTTCAACCCGCCTCAAAGCCAACGCTGATTGGACGTTCGTTTGGTGAACGGCTCCAAATTTTCTTTAACGGAGAGTCTCCAGACTGATCTGCGAGTGAAACCTTGAAAGCTCGCGAGATCAGGATGGTCTCACGAGGCTACATTTGAATAGCTGCTACTGTATAACTAAACATTGGGTATTTCTCTCAAATTAACACCTTTAAACTAAGACTTTAGTTTAGCTCCAACTTGTGCTAAATCTGTAAAATCTGAAGTTAAGCTCATCTGTCCTGATCAAAGTTGCTTTTTCCATCTCAGCATCCTTCAGCTAAGAGCAGAGATGTTACAGAGGATCATCTGGATCCCTCTGGTAAAAAGCATCACTCTGGGGAGGGGTGCAATATAATCCCAGCATTCAGTCTGGAAAATTATAAAGAAGAAATAAGGAATCCACCTCCGCTATAGTGAAGCACAGTGGTGGCAGCATCATTGCGTTTCCTTTTACTTCACAGGCAAATGACTGCAATGATTCATAGAACAAATTGGAATCGATAAAAAGATTCATTGCAAGAAAAGTTCAGTTCTGGAAAAATGTATTTCTGTTGTACTGTGATTGTAGCTTCAAGAACACAAAAAAACAACTGCTACCACATTTTCACAAATATAAATATCCCCAGATAGGAAAATATATTGATTCTCTTTGAGCGAAAGTGATATGCTTTAAAAAATTCAATTTAAAAATTCCAACAAATACTCCCAATGAGATATTTACCAAAAATGATTTTAAAAAGTCGTGTAACATTAGAAAGTTTTATTTTGCTGGACTGAAGGCAAAAAGATTTTTGGGGTTTGTGAAGGTTGCAGACCACTGGCCTAGTCAAAGCCCGGATAAAGTCTTTGGGGTCATTTGGAGGGTCAAAGAAAACCTCACAAATGAAGAGATTTTGAGAATCTTTGGCTGAGTCATGATTTAGATAGACTCCTACCCGAACACAGCATTTAAATGTAGAAATCTTTGAACAAATATGTTTAAGGGTGTAAACACTCAAGCAACAGACCTATTTGATTAGACATATTTGTTAATTTTTCAGTTTAAAATCTACGTCTGTGTCACAGAAAAGTCCTCCCTATCAGCTCTGATTTTTTCCTGTTCCAGCCTCTTTTAGCAAATACCCAACTTTTTGATGGGGCCAGATTATTGAAAACCTTTGTTAGGACATGTCCAGCGTTCCTTCTGTGCCTGATCAACTGTTTCTGCTCCAGGAATTTATTTCTTTTTTCTTGTTTCTGCTCCATGACTACCGCTCTCACCCAGTCTCATGCTCTGTAAACCTTATTCTGCCTGCATGGTTCTGACTCTGTTTTTGCAAGGTTATGGGTTCTCGCCTTCTCTTTGGACCCTTTTGCTTAAATCTTTTCTATCGGCCCTGATTTTCTGTCTATGAACCAATCAGGTCTGTCTCTCCCCTGGAAAACCAAAACAGAGAAATGTCTTCAGTGCAAGTGCCTGCATTCGAGTGTTTCTAAACTCTTGGGGTCATCCCAGCTTCCAGTGATGTAACTGCCATTCTTAAACCAGTAGAGGACCCTGCAACATCTCCCTTCCCCTCCCCAAAGATCCTGAGAGGGTTACCAGCTTTTTCTATGGTGTTAGGAATCCAGTGTGTGTGGGCTGTGTTTGTTTTTTGTGTTCTCTCCCTCCACCACCAGGTGGCGCAATGTTCTCGTTGGTCCTCCCACACACCTGCGGCTGGTTGTGCTCATTGCTAAGGACTGTTAAGCGGTGGACAGTCACTACCTTGTCGCCAGAGTGTTTGCCAGTTTTGGGTACTCTAGTTTTGCTGAAACAAACTGAGTCTTTGTCTCTCTGAGTTCCAACCTTGTTTTTGTCTTTGCCTTTTCGGCAGGAAGTCATCCTGCAAACTGGATTTTTGGCCTTCTCCCCCTGGAAGGATTGTTTTGAGCTTCACACTGAGCAGGGGATTAATCTCAACACGACCCGTTCAAGTTCTCCTGGAAATCTAAGTGGCAGTCCACTCCTTTGCTCCTCAAGGAACCAACCTAACCAAAAACCTGTCCGCCCTCCAACAAGCCCCCTAATCTCTGGATAAACCCACACTGACTTGATTCTGGGAAGGGAATATTTTCTGCTAACGTGAGTCCCGTTCATCTCTGATTTTTGCAAGACATTGTTCAAAGTTCCCACGGACCCTGAACTAATCTCTGAACTTCCCTTCTCACTTCCAGTTCCGGTTCATCAGCTCTCTGAGTTACCCTGGATCAACCTTATTTTTATTTCAATAAACCTGTTAAACTTTTACTCTGGTTCTCTGAGTGGTTTTCCTGCATGTGGGTCAGATCTCTTAAAAACATCACGACATCTGGTTTATCTGTTAAAATGAAGAATTAGTCCAACCAGAGTGTCCTGCAGCATGTGCTGACTCCTTTGAATAAATCTTTAAATCATTCCTTAAATAAAACTCCTCCGTCTGGAATTTTATAGTAAAGGATTAAAAGGATCTATAATTAGTGTTCCTCAGTAAGCTACATGGTGAGCTAATTGGTTAGCTACCCATAAGTACATCATTAGTTACCAAGGTGTTCCTGAGCAGTTAATCAAATGTCCTGCACCTTTTTGTAAAGTTTTACCAACATAAATTAAACATTAACTCTAAAAGAGGAAGGGGAAATTAGGCTTCATTGACCCATTGGATCAGAGTTTAAACCAGACATCAGAGGAGCTGTCTATTTGTTCTGCTTTTTCTTTTTAACTACCTTTAAAGCTCATACAAACAATAAGCCACTTAATATTGTATACTTCCTATCAATTACCTTTTACCACTATACATCATTATAGCTTATGTAATACCACTTTCCCACTGGCCGAAAAACCTGTTTAAACCCAGAAACAACCGGCTTTTAGTGGCAGTGGAAACAGCTCACTGATGCGTGTCTTTCCAAGTAAAAAGACTTGGCAAGCGACCTAATTTAAAATCAACTCGGCTCTGATCGGCATGCTGTGGGAACACCAATACCAGTTTGACACGCTAAATTACGTGATAACATTGAATGCAACGTACATATAATCGCACCGCGCCAGTTGCTTCTGATCCAACAAGAAGAAAAACTCTGTTTACATTCGATAAACATGGAGCAGGTCTGGTGGGAGGGATTCAGACAGATAATAGAGCATATCAATAAAAAATACTGACTACGCTATGGTTCCTCTCCATTGTTTACTTCCCTGATTTTGCACACTGTTGACATCATCAATGCTAACCCAGCAGGATAATATTAATTAATAATAACAATTGAACTTTATTTATCTCACATTGGAGAAATGTATCTCTGCATTTAACCCATCCCCTCGGGGGGCTGCCATCGTGGGGGGACGGGGAGCAGTGTGGGGTTAAGGGTCTTGCCCAGGAACCCAGAGTGCAGGCTGTGGGGATCGAAGTGGGTACTTGCAACCTTCTCAAAACACAATCGTACTGCTCTTATGACTAGGCCAACACTTCCCCTGATACCGTCATCAGACAGGCAGTGGTGGGGGACAGAGGCCACGCACTTGCCAGTAAGGTTTTAGACTCTGCTTTATGGTAAAATGGGAAAGGAGCCAAAAGCAGATTGTTAACCAGGTTTTTAAAATTCCAGGTTTGCTGTGGGAAAGCGGCTTAAATCACCATACTGTCATCAGCAACCATGGATCCTTCAGAAAACTGATCAGAAATTAACTCAAAGCAACAAAACTTACGTTTTCTTTATTTTTCCTGGTCTCCGATTCAATTTTGTATTAAATTCATATTAGAACAAAATGATTAATATTCAACTCAGGTTTGAACTCTCCGCAGGTCAGAATCAGAGTTCCTGAGTGCGATGTCTTTTCATGCCCTTCTCACTAGTCCCATCCCCTGGTTGGTGGATTGTGGACATGTAGGTATTGGAGGTAACTCTTGAGGAGCGGTTTGGCGATATATAACCTTTACTCACACAACACAGGTCCTGGAATATATTCCTGAAATTGTTCCTGAACTTCACCCCAATGAAGGCGTACAGAACCGGGTTCAGGCAGCAGTGCAGGTAGGCGATAATCTGAAGCACAGCCTTCGCCATTAGCAGAGACTCCACCTCATCACAACTGCTTTGTTTGAACATGCTGACAGTGTCATAGATGAGGGCGAGGTTGTAAGCCAGGTGGCAGACAATAAACACCAGAACCACAACCAATGCCACTTGGACAGCTTTGTGGCGCTGGAAATTTTTGGATTTTTTCAGAGTGATGATGACAGTGGTGTAGCAGAAGATCATGATGATCAGAGGCAGGAAGAAGCCAATGGCAAGCTGGGTGCCGGGAACAGCCACCTTCACCATCTTTGCTACCTCACTGTCCTCAAATTTCCACTCGCAGACGTACTGTGGAGCTACTGGAGTCTCTTCCTCTTCTGTTCCATTGATCCATTGGATGCTGTGGTGTGATGGCTCATACCGGTGGTAGAAATAGAAAGTGGGAACAGACACCAGTAAAGCAAAGACCCAGATCAGGGCACAGATAACGTAGCTGTGCGACAGCGAGCGTAGCCTGAAGCTGCGGTGAGCCTGGACGATGGCGATGTAGCGGTCCACGCTGATGCAGGCCAGCATCAGCATGCCGCTGTACAGGTTGACGCTGTAGGAACCACGCAGCAGCTTACAGGCCACCTGCCCCATCGGCCAATGGTGCAGCTCGTTGTAGACTATGAACGGTAGAGCCATCACGAACAGAAGGTCAGCGATGGCGACATTGAGCAGGAAGACATCGGTCATAGTTCTGCTTCTTTTGTAGAGGGCATAGGTGAGGATGACCAGGCTGTTCCCCACAAAGCCCAGGATGCAGATGATGGAGTAAATGTAAGGACCAACCACACTGTTCACCCTGTTGCTCTCATTGTATTCACACGGTTTATCAAAGTCATTATTGTAGTATTCATCATAGTCGGCCTCGTCGTAGTAGGAAATGTTGGAGAAGTGCATCTTGTTTCACTGTAATAAAAGTCACAGAAAGAAAACAGTTCATCAAAAGATTAATAAATAAAAAAGAAATCTATAAAAAGCTGCAATTTCTTATCATTATTCCTACAGACGGGCATATAGCAAAAATGTACACTCACCGGCCACTTTATTAGGTACACCTGTCCAACTGCTCGTTAACACTTAATTTCTAAGCAGCCAATCACATGGTGGCAACTCAGTGCATTTAGGCATGTAGACATGGTCAAGACAATCTCCTGCAGTTCAAACCGAGCATCAGTATGGGGAAGAAATGTGATTTGAGTGACTTTGAACGTGGCATGATTGTTGGTGCCAGAAGGGCTGGTCTGAGTATTTCAGAAACTGCTGATCTACTGGGATTTTCACGCACAACCATCTCTAGGGTTTACAGAGAATGGTCCGAAAAAGAAAAAACATCCAGTGAGCGGCAGTTCTGTGGGCGGAAATGCCTTGTTGATGCCAGAGGTCAGAGGAGAATGGCCAGACTGGTTCGAGCTGATAGAAGGGCAACAGTGACTCAAATAACCACCCGTTACAACCAAGGTGGGCAGAAGAGCATCTCTGAACGCACAGTACGTCCAACTTTGAGGCAGATGGGCTACAGCAGCAGAAGACCACACCGGGTACCACTCCTTTCAGCTAAGAACAGGAAACTGAGGCTACAATTTGCACAAGCTCATCGAAATTGGACAATAGAAGATTGGAAAAACGTTGCCTGGTCTGATGAGTCTCGATTTCTGCTGCGACATTCGGATGGTAGGGTCAGAATTTGGCGTCTACAACATGAAAGCATGGATCCATCCTGCCTTGTATCAACGGTTCAGGCTGGTGGTGGTGGTGTCATGGTGTGGGGAATATTTTCTTGGCCCTCTTTGGGCCCCTTGGTACCAATTGAGCATCTTTGCAATGCCACAGCCTACCTGAGTATTGTTGCTGACCATGTCCATCCCTTTATGACCACAATGTACCCAACTTCTGATGGCTACTTTCAGCAGGATAATGCGCCATGTCATAAAGCTGGAATCATCTCAGACTGGTTTCTTGAACATGACAATGAGTTCACTGTACTCAAATGGCCTCCACAGTCACCAGATCTCAATCCAATAGAGCATCTTTGGGATGTGGTGGAACGGGAGATTCGCATCATGGATGTGCAGCCGACAAATCTGCGGCAACTGTGTGATGCCATCATGTCAATATGGACCAAACTCCCTGAGGAATGCGTCCAGCACCTTGTTGAATCTATGCCACCAAGAATTGAGGCAGTTCTGAAGGCAAAAGGGGGTCCAACCCGTTACTAGCATGGGGTACCTAATAAAGTGGCCGGTGAGTGTATATGTCTGCAGTCATCACAGCTTTCACAATAAAAAAGGAATAAAAACATAACAGGACATGAGAAGAATTTCTTTTGGGAGGTGGGGCTAATTTTGAGCTATAACTTACAGAAAATAGTGTAAATAAAAATGTAATGGGGATTTATGGCTTTGACAGGTCAAGGAAAAGAAGTTCTCTTTGAGTCTGACTGACCACGTTCTAACAGGCCCCTCCCTTTCCACCCTGTAAGGCAACCTAAGGTTCAGGGTGCTTTGAAGCAAGGATGATATACTCTAGAGATTAGCGGTGGCTGGATTCCTCTTAACATACTGTCTGCCTGCCTGCCTCACTAAGCCAATAGTTCTTCTGCTATAGGCTTAGACTGCTGGAGGACATAGGGACCCCTTTTTCATCATTCTGCTTCATTCTATCTCTATTCTCTGCAGAATCTGTTAGTTCAATCTCTAACGTTCTGCTCTCTCTGCTTTTTCTCATAGTAGCTTCATCTGGTCTGTTCCTGTTTGGCTGTGACTCCATCCTGGAGAGAAATATCAGCTGTGCTGCTGCCATCAACACAATTGTTTCTAGATGTTGGAGCTTGGCCTGTTTTCCAGTGTAGTCCTGTTTCTCTGACTGTGACTAACTGGATGTGCTCTCTTCATCCTCTGACATGGGAGCTGGCTCGGAGCTCGTCTGCCTGGCTGTGTGTTTCCTGGACGGGGCCGCCTTTTACAGTTGCTTTTTTTTTTTAATCTCTGCTTCTTCAATCAGCTGGTTTTCCTTAGATAAAAAACTTTGAATCAATCTGACTGGATGATCTGGTGAACTGTAAAGTGCCTTCAGATGACGTGTTGTGAATTGGCGCTATAGAAATAAACAGAATAGAATTGAAAAGCTGATTTAGGTCTCATCGCACAGATCCATCCCAGCTGGACTTCTCTAATGGGCTTCACCTTGGATTTGGCCAGTCCTCCCAGTAATGTCTGCAGTGGATCCAGAATGCTGCTACCAGGTTTCTAACTGGAGTTGGTGCTACGGAGCACATCCCCCCCAGCCAGGCTTCCCTCTGACCGCTGTCTGTGTGTTTCAGACTCTATTTTAAGTTTCTGTCATTAGCTTTTAAAGTTATAAATGTTTTTTTCCCCAACTTACCTCACTGAGCGGCTCAATTCTTGCTCTCCTGCTCGGTGCTTCCTGTCAGCTGCTCCTGGAGGCACAGAGCCTTAAAAGGAAGCAGAGAGGAGACAGGGTTGCTCCTCTAAGGCTATTTAATGATCTTCCTCTTGGTTTCAGAAGAGCTCCTTCACTGTCCACCTTTAAAACTCTGTTCACTCCTTGGCATTATGCACAACAGGGTAGTCTCGGTTTTTACTCTCTTTTTATTTTTAACTTTTCATTTGCTTTTTGTATTAGCTAAATGTTTCACATTTTAAATGCGCATTTCTTTGTTATTTTAAAGCGTTTTAAATTGATAAAGCAGCATTAGCAGGTTTGGACTATACAGCAATACTTCACTATCAAAACAAAAATAAGCAGCTTCATGTTTTTCTAGAGACTTTGGATCCATGATGTTTCAGGTGCTTTGATTAAATATTTCGAATTAAGTGATTTGAATTGTGTTTGTTGATGGGATTTAAAAGTTGTTCTAAGAACTGACCAGGCAGGAGAGGAAGCAGGCATGTTTAAAAAAAATCAAGAAGATGGATAGATATTTCATTTTTAAAGCTCAAAATGAGGATAAAATGTCAGGATTTGGTTTTAAGATTTATGTGAGGACCCAAAAACAGAAGCTGAGAGGCAGGGGTGAGATCTTTGATTGTTTAATCAAGGATGTCAGGCAGCCAAACAATAATTCAAAAAATCCAACTTAAAATTTTAATCAAAACAAGAATCCAAAAAACAACAACATGAGAATTAGGCATAAACCAGGACCATGGAGACATCAGGGGAAACAATCATGAGGATCCAGGGTAAGATGAAGTAAGACGAGAAACCAACACAGAGGGACTGCAGAGGGAGTGTATTTATGGCTGACTGAACAAAGGAAGGACTAACGAGCTGATAAGAAGCAGGTGTGAGTCGAGCTGATTCGGAAGCAATGGGAAAAGAAAACACAAGTGTTGGGATCTGGAGGTCTGTCCACTTTCTCCACCAGAGGGCGTACTAGATCTTCTGGAGCCGGAGCTGATTGCTACCACCTGTCGCTCATCCGCTCATCAGGAGATCTGTATTTAAGGAGGCAGAGGACGTCTCTCCAGTGCCAGAGTGTTTGCCAGTTACGGTTGAACCTGCCTGAGACCAGAAACCCTGAAGAGTTTCTCTGTTAGAAATCTGCCTGCCCGCTCTCTGAAGAATCTGGAAGGGAAACTCAAATCTGTGATCTGCAAACACTCAAACCAAGCTCTGCCTCCGCCAAGCCCTCAGCCTGCCGACAGCCTCTGGACCCTCAAGGTTCCCCCCCCTCAGCCGCTCAGCTCAAACTCCAGAACAGTGTGTTCTGCATGTGGGTTAGGAACCTTAAGCCAAACATGACAACAAGGGGGCAACACTGGAAAAAAACCAAATCTAGGTCAGTCATTTTTTCTCAACATAAGTGCATTTGTTCTTGAATTGAGGAGGTAAAAGAGACATTATGCCAATGGAACAAGAAAATTTACCTTTATAATTATTGCATTGTCTTATTTCAGGTGCATTTTATCTAAATATCTTATTTTAAGAGTAAAAACACTCATTCCATTGGCAGATCATCTCATATAAATATTCAAATTAAGGGTAAATACACTTAATTTAAATTTTTTTTTTCTTATTTCTAGATCGTTTTTCCAGTGAACAGAGGACAGACAAAGAAAAACCTAAGAAACTTAAATGAATCCAGAACAAACCAATAAAGCTAGAAAACAAGGAAAAACCTGGATGAACCTAAAACTGAAAACTTAGAGAAAAACCAACAGAACAACGATCGTTACATAAAATGTAGTAAAAGTTAAGTTAAGGGGAATAAATGAGGAATTATTTATCCTGAGACGTTTATCTTGATGTTCTGAAAGAATATTTCATATTTTTATTTGCCTTTACTAATAGGACATTTCAGCTCATCTTAAGCCTGATAATGGTTTAGGATAAAATTACATAATAAGATTATTTTGAATTATTTTAAATCACAGGCTGCGTTATTAACTCGCCAGTTCAAAAAATGAATTTAATGAAGCGTAATTTAATCTAAATAGCTTTTTCTTACCCAGGTGGCAGATTTTATCGTCTCCAATCAGAAGAATTGATTATATTTATTGTACGAATATTTGCCTCATGTTGATGATTTTTTGCAGTGTTCTGTCCAGCAGCCAAACTGCAGAGTTTAAATGTGTCATTAAACCAACATTAAAGAAGCTCACATTGCCTTATTTATTCAGCAGCTCCAATTCTGACTGTTCTGCTGGGAATTTACCTCTGAATAAATGATCCAGTTCGATATTTTAGTTCTATTCAATTCAGTTCAGTTTATTTACATAGAGCCAGTTCACAACACATGTCATCTCAAGGCACTTTAACTGCTAAAAGGTGAAACTAATTCATTCTTCCTGTATGAGTTAAATATTGGAATACATATAAAGGATGCTTGTTTAGGACTGTTGCTGTTTATCTTAATCTTTATGGGATTAAATTTAATCTAAACGATAAAGAGAATGAATAACTTTACAGTGAAACAATAAACTGAAACAGTAGAAATGCTCTTCGCTCCTCCGCAGTGATTCAAACCAAACATAGTTTCACTTTCCCTGAGACTTTTAAGAGCAAACGCTGTGAGGTGATTGTGAATTCACTCAATCACTGAAGCAATCCACCAACATTTCTACCTTATAGCAAATGTTTAACCTGGATTCTTACCTTCTGAGGCTGATTTAGTTTCCTCCTTTGGTGTTAAATAAAGGCACAGACAGTAGAAGCCGATAGTTTCCAGATCCGTCAAATGATTGACCAACTAAATCTGAACGTCTCTGTTGCTTCTGTGTTTTAGAAAAAAAACAAAGAACATGCAGTGACGTTGAAACAGGTCTTACCTGCTATAAACCTATCGGTTGTTCCTCTACCTGCCCACCAGGTGGGGCTAAAGCACCAAACATTCTGTCTGTCAAAATCTATTCTCTATATTCACAGTGAACATGACTTCCTTTCACACATATATTTATAATATATATATGTGTGTAAATATATATATTATGTTTTTCTTTATAAAATATATTTAAGTTAATCTTTTTATTAGTATGAACTTAAACAGAAAAAGATATTTTGTTTAGCCCCATAATAGAACACTAAGGTGATACCAGGCCAGCAGAGAGACGAAGGATGCGTTCGAATAAATGGGCTGCATCCTCTGAAGGTCAGATTCATAGGCTGATTACATCATAGAGCGGCGGCGAGATCTGACTCGAGTACGAGTACGTACTCGCGTTCTCGTCAAGTCCGTTCTCTGCGAGAACGCAGGAAGATCGGACTTGACGAGAACGCAAGCACGTATGTGTATTGGAACAGAAGCGTACTCGTGATGTCATCACATGCAACGTTCTTTAGCATTTCTTTAACAGTCAAAACTATTTATTCCCTACACAAAACATTTTGAAAACAATATCTTTAATTTCTAAAGCTTAAAAAACATTTTAAAAAAATTACCGCAGTCAGATAAACACAAAACAAATGGACGTTTGGCCGAATTAAAGCAAAAAACCGCCATCAGAACGAGCGGTAGTTCACACATAACTAGACCGAGAGAAGTGCACTACAGACGGGGTAAATTTAGCCCTGGCTGGTCACTTTGGTCTGCTCAACGTCAAACTTTTTTTTAAAAATTTCGCACTAACTCTGTAAACAGGCCACACAGGGAGGCTTCAATGTATAATGTTATCGCCTCAAACGATTTCAATACGTACTTTTGAAGAACAACAGCAGCAGAAAAGGGAATGTTTAGCTTAACACTGTGAGCGCTGTCTGGAATCAAGCTGCGGCCGCGGGGCATTCTGGGAAAGCGGTCGGTCTGAAGAACGCTCAAGTCTGCTCTGATGCATGCTCGATAAAGAGGGCGGGGCAAGAACAACATCCGGGGATTTGGTGCGTTCTCGATCTGGCATTCTCGAGAATTGGAACGGTACTCAGGCTGATGACGTGTCACGAGTACACGAGCACACGAGAACGCTCAAGAACGCATATTGAGATCTGACTCCTCGTTATTCGGCCTACAAATGCGTCCTTCTTTCTGCCTGACCCTCGCTATCCTTGGATATCCCAGGATTCATTGCGAGACCAAGCAAGCCGGCTGCTCCGTGATCAGAGGAAAAAGGGAAATGGCGCCGATCAGTGGTGAATATTGGAAGTTCAGTTTAATATAATCCAGCCTGTGAATAGTTCCGTCTGAAATGAATGAAAATAGTTGTTTTAATGGTTATTGAGTCAGATATGTGGCGGTAATGTTTGATTTATCTAAAGGTTTTTATCTGTTACTGTGTAAATGGGTTTGGCTGGAATTTAAGGACAGATTCTAATATATTTGCAGTGTGGGGACTATAATATATACCTCGATGCCACAGTGTTTGCCAGTTTTGGGTACTCTAGCCAAGCTGAGTTTGGCAGAGTCTAACTGAATCTTTGTCTCCCTGAGTCCTAACCTTGTTGTTTTTGTCTTTCGGCAGAAAGTCATCCTGCAAACTGGATGTTTTGGCCTTCTCCCCCTGGAAGGATCGTTTGAGCTTCACACTGAGCAGGGGATGCTAACTGGATGTTTGGACCGTCTCCCTGTGAATGGATTGTTCGAGCTTCACACTGAGCAGGGGATAGATCTCCACACGTACCGTTCAACTACTCCAGGAAATTTAAGTGGCAGTCAGCTCCATCTCTCCTCAAGAAACCAACCAAACCTGAGTAAACTCTGTCCACCCTCCAACGAGTCAACCAAATTCTGGAATAACCCACACCGACTGGATTCTGGGAAGGATACCCTTTTCTGGACACGTGAGTCTCGTTTCAGTCTTTGTTTTTGCAAGTCGTCGTTCAAGTTTCCTACGGAGCCTGAACTAAACTCTGAACTTCCCTTCTCACTTCTTACACTGGATCCAACTCATCGTGCTTTCAATAAACCTGTTAAACCTTTTCTCTGGTTCTCTGAGCGGTTTCCTGCATGTAGGTCAGGTCCCTTAAAAAGAACATGACAGTATGACGGTGAAAGCCGCAGAAGGCTGGACCTGTTTGAATCTACAGCCGTCTCCTTTTTTTTTTTTTTTTTACAGATTTTCGAGGACACAGTCCAGGTAGACCGCGTCCTTGGAAGAATTCGAACACAGCCATAGTCCCTCCAGCGTGTCCTGGGTTGCCTCCTGGACCTTCTCCTGGTGGACGTGTCTGGAACGCCTCAGAGGGAGGCCTCTGCCGAATGACTGAGCTCCTCTCCCTATCTCTAAGGGAGAGCCCAGCCACCCTGAGGAGGAAGCTCATTTTATTTCCTTGTATCTGCAGGACATCAGAGAAGTAAATAACTTAGAATCCTAAGTGTGATGCCACAACCAGTAAAACAAGTTGTGTCAGACTGAGAAAGACGTTCTGGTAAATCGTACAGTCAGCAGATCAATCATTTTCTCCAGATTTAAGCACAGTTGTGCTCCTCCTTAAACAATCATTTCAGTTTGATTCAAGTAATCTGTTTTTTTTTTCTTTTGTGAATCAACAAAGTGTATTTCCAGAGGTGCTTTTCATAAAGCAGGTTTAATGAAATCTATGTGCTGTTATATGTTGTGCGAGATATCTTCATTCCTTTGATGGAAGACACAGAATCATGTATATTTAGATTTAGGTTTATACAGTTTTTGCTCAAACACATAATTAGCATTGCTGTTGTTTAACTATAGAAGACAGATTTCAGCTTTCAAAAACCTACAATGCAGCAATTATGTTGCTCCCTTCCCGCTATAATTGCAACCCCCACCCCTTTACAGAGGAACCGAAGACCTCGCCTTTTTTAGCCAGGCCAACAATTCCCTCTAATGACCCACCTTTCAGAGACATAGACAAGTATGGGACATTGTAGGATAACAAAGAGTTGCCATATGTTGCCATATGTTGAGGTCAGGTGTCACTGAGATAACCCTACCAATGGTTTTAAACAGCTACAGATCAACAAATAATCAACAGAACTGTGAATCGAGGTGCTGCTTCTAATGACAATAACCAGACTGGCTGCCCCTGCTGGGAAACACTTGGAGCAAAAGCCAAAGAACAAACAATCCGCTCCACATCTCAAAACCGTCTGACAGGACGAATGCCATATTTAGAGAACTTCCACCCTGAGTATGAACAGGTGCAAAAAGCTGTTTGCTCCCAAAATAAAAGCTAAGGAAGGACCCACTGAGATTAGTGGGAAAATGAGATTTCAGCTAAAAAACAGATTTTTGGTCCTTCAGAAACTGACACTGAAGAAGATGGCCTGTTTCCAGACAACAGAAAGCGGTACGACAGCGTTCAGCTCTCTGCCACAGCCTCATAACAAACCAGCTGCTAACCTAAGGACATTAATCATGATGCTGTTAATGAGATTAAACGCTTCGGCATAAAGAACAACACAGATATAGTGAATGTTTGTGGTGACATGATTTCAGAAATCTCAGGGAGGATCACAAAGATCTTAGAGGAAGTCAGAAATGTTAAAGGATCACATGATTAGTCTGCCTAACATTGCAGAACAGACCCATTTTAAAGTTTTTATTAGCGGCCCTGTCGCAGGAGATGAAGTCTTTAGCCGAGTTTCTGTTAGGTTTATTCAGTGATGATTATAAAATTAATCTGTGCCTATAAAACATTTTTGCAAGGGGATGCTCCACTCCTGTGTCATGATTCAGTCAGGAGACCATCCTGCCTTGTCATTCTGATGGAGCATTCTGTCTTCATGAATTGATCAATTGTTCTGTCAGAACAATACTCTGTTTGTAACCATGTGTCATGTTCTGTTAATAAAAAGCGCTGCAGAGGAGGTCCAGTGGGAGACAGTGTGTTTGAGTCTGGGGTTCAATTGTCTCTCCTTTCTGCATAAATTATATCCATAAATTGTGTATTTCAGTCCTTCTTAAGCAAAAAAACCTACATTTTATGAACCCGACAGGTTCCCGCCTGAATCGATGGATAATATGAACCTGCTCTGCAAGATCAATTGGCTTAAAACATCTAATTTATCACCTTTATATTTAGATTCAGGATTCATTCTGCCTTTGTTTCGACTCAACAGAAGTAATTCAGCTGTGCGGTGATACCAGCAGAGGCTATTTTATGACAATAAGAACAGATTTATTATGAGGAAGTAAAGATAAAAATATTGCTGTAGTTTTCCATGGCAGGTCTTCCTTGCTGCTGTATTATTTCACCTCATGATCACTTTCTGTGGTTTCATGACTCTGCAGCTTGAAACATCTGGAAGGTGTGAAGAGAAAGGCTCAAAAGAGTGAGACCTCTCCATGTAGCCGTTAATCTTTGCTGACCTCTGGTGGTGAATCATATATTAACAGCCAGAATGAGAGCTCCACAGAAACATCTTTGAATCAATACATATTTAATTTTACTTTTATAAACCACAAAAACACACATTTTCTCTCAGCTTTATTCTAAACAATCAAATATGTGACTGACTTCCTGAAATCCTGACTTCTTAAGCTTTGAGGAGGCAAAACTAAAGCACTCAGTGAAATACTTTAAAATAAAAATTTCAAGCCAATATTGGAATCCAGGACAAAACCTGGAACCTTTGGGACATTAAAAAATATGGATAATTTGATGGCAAAAATGAATGTCACTGTAATAACAAGACACCCGGATATATTAAGAAAAATACCAAAAAACACTTACATGTTTTACTTTAGAAACCAAAATATAATAGTTAACTAGTCTTCTTAACTTTTTAACTTTACTTTTTAACTTTTCAATTAGATTTTTACCTTTTTTCAACTTTATTTACAGTAGGTAATATATCATTAGAGGGCTCATCTAATTGGGAAGATGCCAAAATAAGATGTAAAGCCATGTAGCAGGATCTTTGCTGAATGGTTGGATATAGAGTGATCAAAAAAAGTGTAACTTGCCCTATAAAGGGTTCAAGGAAAAGTCTGGTAATATTCAGATCTCAAACTCCGGAAAGTACTTTGAATATGAAATTATTCCGTGCTGTTCAATAAATGATCAGTGTTTTTAATTCAGAGTAATTTTCATGTGAATGTGCTTTACTGGAGGCATCCATGTTTGTCAAAGAACACTACTGCCACCTACTGGTTAGTGACGTCACGGTGCGGTATCGGCTGTTGATCAAGTCCCAGTGCTGTATCTGGTGTTTGTCCCAACGCGCTATTATCCAAGTCATCTTGAAAACATTCTTCTTCCAAATGTTGGCTACATATTACGGGTTTTTTCTCTGGCCAGAAGTTCGATGGCAAATCCTCCCTCTTCAAGTTGGCGATCCAACGACCAACCCATCCGTGGAGGATCAGGAATCAGAAAGGTGGAATAACTCTTTTTTTCGACTTTTACCCGATGTATTCCAGCATCCAGCTGCCATGCACGTGGGCATTGTCAGTTTCACTATAGCTCTGGTGAATTTCAATGGTGAAGTCCTCTGGAAATCTTCAATAATTGTTGTTGATTGCAGATGTGTCTAGTAGTTCCCATTGATTCTGCTTGTAAAGCGTGGAGAATGGCGCTAGGCTTACCGCACCGTGACGTCACTGCCGGAAGATGGCAGGAGGGAGGGGCTACTATATTTGGGCAAAAATGGCCACTCCCAGACTCTGTGATGGTGTCAAAAACATTTTTTAAAATAAGACATTGATGGCAATAATGTTGAAACTGAAAAATCTGAAATAAAGCTAAACTTTTCTTGCCAAACTTTTATTTTGCTCCTTTTCATCCTATAGCTAAGATCAGAGATTTCACAGAGGAACATCAGGAGAAGTAGGTATCAGAGGTTATCACTTAGAAGCAGCATGCATCTCTAACCCGAACACAACAGCTTCTAGAAGATTCTCCTATGGTTGTTCCTGAACTTCACTCCAATGAAGGCGTACAGAACCGGGTTCAGGCAGCAGTGCAGGTAGGCAAAGGTCTCCAGCACAGTTTTCGCTATTAGCAGAGACTCCGCCTCATCACAACTGCTTTCTTTGAACATGCTGACAGTGTCATAGATGAGGGCGAGGTTGTAAGGCAGGTGGCAGACAATAAACACCAGAACCACAACCAATGCCACTTGGACTGCTTTGTGGTGCTGTAAATTTTTGGCTTTTTTCAGAATGACGATGACAGTCGTGTAGCAGAAGATCATGATGATCAGAGGCAGGAAGAAGCCAATGGCAAGCTGGGTGCTGGGAACAGCCACCTTCACCATCTTTGCTACCTCACTGTCCTCAAATTTCCACTCGCAGACGTACTGTGGAGCTACTGGAGTCTCTTCCTCTTCTGTTCCATTGACCCATGTGACTTCGTGGTGTTGTGGCTCATACCGGTGGTAGAAATAGAAAGTGGGAACAGACACCAGAAAAGCAAAGACCCAGATCACGGCACAGATAACGTAGCTATGCGACAGCCTGAAGCTGCGGCGAGCCTGGACGATGGCGATGTAGCGGTCCACGCTGATGCAGGCCAGCATCAGCATGCCGCTGTACAGGTTGACGCTGTAGGAACCACGCAGCAGCTTACAGGCCACCTGCCCCATCGGCCAATGGTGCAGCTCGTTGTAGACGATGAACGGTAGAGCCATCACAAACAGAAGGTCAGCGATGGCGACATTGAGCAGGAAGACATTGATAATGGATCTGCTTCTTTTGTAGAGGGCATAGGTGAGGATGACCAGGCTGTTCCCCACAAAGCCCAGGATACAGATGATGGAGTGAATGTAAGGACCAACCACACTGTTCACACTGTTGCTCTCATTGTATTCACACGGTTTATCAAAGTCATTATTGTAGTATTCATCATAGTCGGCCTCGTCGTAGTAGGAATAGCTGGAGAGGTTCATCTTGTTTCACTGTAATAAAAGTCAAAGAGGAAATTGATTAAAACTAATACAAAGCAGCGATTCCAAACTAGATACATAAAGGTCAAGAAAAACCATCCATCCATCCATCTTCCTCCACTTATCCGGGGTCGGGTCGCGGGGGCAGCAGCTTAAGAAGGGAGGCCCAGACTTCCCTCTCCCCAGCCACTTCTTCTAGCCCCTCAGGAGGAACCCCAAGGCGTTCCCAGGCCAGCCGAGAAACATAGTCTCTCCAGCGTGTCCTGGGTCTCCCCCTGGGCCTCCTCCCGGTGGGACGTGCCCGGAACACCTAACCAGGGAGGCGTCCAGGAGGAATCCTAACCAGATGCCTGAGCCACCTCGACTGGCTCCTCTCGACGTGAGCAGCAGCGGCTCTACTCCGAATCCCTCTCTGATGACCGAGCTTCTCACCATATCTCTAAGGAAGAACCCAGACACACTATGGAGGAAACCCGTATCGGCCGCTTGTATCTGCGATCTCATAGATGAGGGTAGGAACGTAGATCGACCGGTAAATCGAGAGCTTCGCTTTTTGACTCAACTCTCTCTTCACCACGACGGACCGGTACAGCGCCCGCTTCACGGCAGACGCCGCGCCAATCCGCCTTTCCATCTCCCACTCCCTTCTTCCCTCATTCGTGAACAAGATCCCGAGATACTTAAACTCCTCCACTTGGGGCAGGACACCCCCCCTGACCTGAAGAAGGCACTCTACCCTTTTCCGGCTCAAGACCATGGCCTCGGATTTGGAGGCACTGATCCCCATCCCGGCCGCTTCACATTCGGCTGTGAAGCGATCCAGCAGGAGCTGCAGATCATGACCTAATGAAGCCAATAGGACCACATCATCTGCAAAAAGCAGAGACGCAATCCTAAGGTCACCATAACGGATCCCCTCAACACCTTGGCTGCGCCTAGAAATTCTGTCCATGAAGGTAATGAACAGAATCAGTGACAAAGGGCAGCCCTGGCGGAGTCCAACTCTCACCGGAAACGAGCCAGACTTACTGCCGGCAATGCGGACCAGACTCTGACACCGGTCATACAGGGACCTGACAGCCCGTATCAAAGGGCCTGGCACCCCGTACTCCCAGAGAACCCCCCACAGGGCCGCCCGAGGGACACGGTCGAACGCCTTCTTTAAGTCCACAAAGCACTTGTAGACTGTTTGGGCGAACTCCCATGCACCCTGCAGGACCCTGCTGAGGGTGTAGAGCTGGTCCAGCGTTCCACGACCAGGACGAAAACCACACTGCTCTTCCTGAATCCGAGGTTCGACTATCCGACGGACCCTCCTCTCCAGCACCCTCGAATAGACCTTGCCGGGGAGGCTTAAGAGTGTGACTCCCCTGTAATTGGAGCACACCCTTTGGTCCCCCTTTTTGAATAAGGGGACCACCACCCCAGTCTGCCAATCCAGGGGGACTGCTCCCGATGTCCATGCAATGTTGCAGAGTCGCGTCAGCCAACACAACCCTACAACATCCAGGACCTTGAGGAACTCCGGGCGGATCTCATCCACCCCCGGGGCCCTGCCACCGAGGAGCTTTTTAACCACCTCGGCGACCTTGCCCACAGAGATTGGAGAGCCCAGCCCAGAGTCCCCAGGCCCAGCTTCCTCAATGGAAGGCATGTTGGTGGGATTGAGGAGGTCTTTGAAGTATTCCGCCCACCAACCCACAACGTCCAGAGTCGAGGTCAGCAGCACACCATCCCCACTATAAACAGTGTTGGTGCTGCACCGCTTCCCCCTCCTGAGACACCGGATGGCGGACCAGAATCGCTTCGGAGCCGTACGGAAGTCTTTCTCCATGGCCTCTCCAAACTTCTCCCACACCCGAGTTTTGCCTCAGCAACCACCCGAGCCACATGCCGCTTTACCCATCAGCTGATTCCGGAGTCCCACAGGCCAAACAGGCCTGATAGGCCTCCTTCTTCAACCTGACAGCATCCCTCACTGGAGGTGTCCACCAACGGGTTTGAGGGTTGCCGCCATGACAGGCACTGACAACCTTGCAGCTGCAGCTGCAGCTCCGATAAGCCGCCTCGACAATGGAGGAACGGAACATGGTCCACTCGGACTCAATGTCCCCCACCTCCCCCGGGATGTGTTTGAAGTTTTGCCGGAGATGAGAGTTAAAGCCCTGCCTAACAGGGGACTCCGCCAGAAGTTCCCAGCAGACCCTCACAACACGTTTGGGCCTGCCAGGTCTGACCGGCATCCTCCCCCACCACCGGAGCCAACTCACCACCAGGTAGTGGTCAGTGGAAAGCTCCGCACCTCTCTTCACCCGTGTGTCCAAGACATACGGCCGCAGGTCCGATGAAACAATGACAAAGTCGGTCATCAAACTGTGGCCTAGGGTGTCCTGGTGCCAAGTGCACATATGGACACCCTTGTGCTTGAACATGGTGTTCGTTATGGTGTTCTTGACTTACATGGGCCCACCACCCGTGAGAGGGGCAATAGGGGTTGGGTGCAATGTGTGTTGGGTGGCGGCCGGGGGACCCTGACGGTCCGATCCTCGGCTGCAGAAGCTGGCTCTCGGGACGTGGAATGTCACCTCGCTGTTGGGGAAGGAACCGGAGCTAGTGTGTGAGGCTCAGAGTTTCCGGCTAGAAATAGTCTGTCTCACCTCGACGCATGGTTCTGGTTCTGGAACCAGTCTCCTTGAGAGGGGCTGGACATACTTCCACTCTGGAGTTGCCCACGGTGAGAGGCGCCGGGCAGGAGTGGGCATACTTGTTGCCCCCCATCTCGGCGCCTGTACGTCGGGGTTCACTCCGGTGAATGAGAGGGTAGCCTCCCTCCGCCTACGGGTGGGGGGACGGGTTCTGACTGTTGTCTGTGCTTACGGGCCTAACAAGAGTTCGGATTACCCACCCTTCTTGGAGTCCTCAGAGGGGTTACTGGAGGGTGCTCCTCCTGGGGACTCCCTTGTTCTGCTGGGAGACTTCAACTCTCACTTGGGCAATGACAGTGAGACCTGGAGGGGCGTGGTTGGGAGGAATGGCCGCCCCAATCTGAACTCGGGGCCGCCATTCTTTTCTTTTACAAGAAAAACCACCGAGTGATAATAATGTTGACTTCAAAGACAAAAAACCAGCATGGTCTTTATTTTCATTTTGTCTAGAATGGAGTCTAAAACTAAATAAAAAATGTGGAAACTGTGCATGCTGCTGACAAGCTAAACTTTAACAGTAATATTCATGGTTTTTCTTCTGTAAAGGGATCAGAGAGAGTATATATACAAGTTGTCCACTGGAAAAACATCTAGAAATAAGTAAAAATATCTTAAATTAACTTTATTTACCATTAATTTCAGTAGGTAAATGAGATAGTTTGCCAATGGAATGAGGATTTTTACACTTAGAATAAGATACTTAGATAATATGCACTTGAAAAACTCCACAAAGACAAAAAAAAAGAAACTGAAAATGTTAGAACTGCAAATTTACAGTCGTATGTTTATATTACTGTTTTTATATATATATTTTACTATTTTCCAAGGCTGCACTTTAAAAAAAAGGAAATTGTCTAGAGAGCTGTTCTAAAGGAAATTTCTTTTTGTTTTTAGTGTAGTTTTTCATCATTTGCATTTAGCTCCAGATTTAGTTCAAATCATTATATTTAGATGTTTTTTTTCTAATGGGTGCAAACTTTTGTTAATATGTAGTTAATATGTGGTTTTACTCACACTTGTTCTTTTCTTTGAGGTTCTGAAAATGCAGGTCAGCTGGAGGTGGAGGCCAGGAACAAACCACTTTCCCAAAAAAATGAGGGGTGAATTTTATTTAATTTGTTACTTTAATATTTTTAGTTATTATTTGTATTTAGTTTTGCATAGATTTGTTGTTTCTCTGTTATATTTTGCCTCCCTCATATGGTAGGTTTAGGTTATTTAAGCTGCTTCTGTTCATTGTTAGTAGGTCAGTTTTTTGTTCAGTTACTGTTCAGTTGACCTCAATTGGGCAAAAATGTATGTTATTTATCCTTTAAATTGTTTTGTTTTGAAGGTTGATCCTTTAACTATTTTTTAAATGAATAAATCAAAGTATTTTTCTATTTTTTAACACCTTTGTCCCTGTTTAGGTTCGGTCTCTCACATCCTCCTTATGTAGTCTGTTCTGAGTGGAGGAAGGGAGACCTGTGGTTCTCTCTTCCTGTTTTTGTTCCTGTTCTGCTGTGATGAGAAACATTTTGTGTCTTTCATTTCTTTTTCTTCGAATAATGACTTTGTGCATGACACTCACTCTAAAAAATAGAGCGTAGAAAGATGTTATAATATGAATAGTGGCCTATTTGGGTCCCAGAGATTCAGAGTTCGAGCCCCACAGACTGCCACTCTGGCTCCCTCAGCAAGGCCCCTTAACCCCAGACTGCTCCCTGGGTGCCGCACAATGGCAGCCCACTGCTCTGCATGGGGATGGGTTAATGCAGAGAGTGAACTTCCCCATTGTGGGTCAATAAAGGATTTACATTGCAATATTTTTTATATGACCTATGATTTAGTTTTTTTTTTAATCAATAATATTAAAACACATCAGCTTTTAGTCTTCACATCCTCTATGTGAGGTTGTTTGGGGGGTAAACACCGAGAATCATATGACTTGTTTCTCTTCCATAAATGTTAGATCTGATTATGTTTACCCCCCCCCCCCCTCTCCTTCCAACACACACACACACACAGCTTTGTTTTCATGACATATGACTTGCATTAATTTTATATGGCCTAACCTAGACCCTTACCCTAACTATTACCAAGATGTACCTAATCCTAACCTAAACTGAATTCACACCTTAGTCCTAAACCTAACCCCAACTCAAACAAAAGAACTTTACCATATAGGGACTAGTCTAATGTCCCCATATGTACCTGCAAGTCCTCGCATGTAGGATATCTTTCAAAATACTTCCCTCACATTGTAGGTAAAACAAGACCAAACACACACACACACACACACACACACACACACACACACACACACACACACACACACACACACACACACACACACAGACATGTTGTGTCACAATATCCTTGTGGGGACCTTCCATTGACTTCCATTCATTTCCCACTAATTTATATGGCCTAACCGTGACCCTTGCCCTAACCCTAACCATTACCGACACATACCTATCCCTAAACCTAACCTAAACTCAATTCACACCTTAGTCCTAAACCTAACCCCCACCCCAACAAGAGAAACTTTCCTTATGGGGACCAGTTGTCAGTCCCCACAAGTACCTATGAGTCCCCAAAATGTAGCATATTCCTAGGAAATTGTCCCCACCAGGTATTAAAGACATGGCCACACACACACTCCTACTCGTTCTGCTATATATAGTGAGAACCATGTGTTGACTCCCATTAACATCCATTGATTTTCAGTCATTTTCAAACCTCTCTATGCCCTAACCCTAAAACTAACCATTACCAATGCATACCTAACACTAACAACAACTGACACCCAAAATAATATGTGCGGACATTTTGCCGGTCCTCACATTAGATTAGATTAGATAGATTAGATTCAACTTTATTTATTACACATGTACAGGTACTGCATTTCGTTGCCTTGTACCTGTACATGTGTAGTGACAATAAAGTTGAATCTAATATATCTAATATAATCTAATCTAATGTGAGGACCGGCAAAATGTCGTCACTTTGCAACACCTGGTCATCAATTTGATGGTGAAACTGGAATAATGGTCCTCACTCTGAGAGTTAGACAGGTATACAAACACACACACACACACACACTACAAATTAAGTTTGGGAAGAAAAGATGAATGTTAAAACAAATAAAATCTAAAAATGATAATGTTTATACTTTGACTCAGCTGATCAATTCAAAAACCTGTCGTTAATCCCAATGCTAAACCAATTAAAGCATAAGTTTATATGTTTATCCTAATCTTTATTGTATTTTATATGATCTAAATAAAGACGGAATGAATCACTTTATCCAGAAACAATAAACTGTAACAGCAGAAAAGCTCTTTCCTCCTCAGCAGTGGTTCAAAACAAACATAGTTCTACTTTCCTTGAGAGGAATAACAGCAAAACTCTGTGAGGTGATTCTGGTTCCATTGAAGCTCTCTACTCATATTTCCCCCTACAGTCACTGTGTAATCTGGATTCTTACCTTCTGTGGCTGATTTACTCCTCGGGTATTAAATAAACGATTGATTCCAGTTCTATCAAATGATTTAAATAGTTGATGAAACCAGGGATTAATAAAACACCATCTGTTCCAACAATTAGGGAACAGAAAGAAGTTATAAGACTAGTTCCCTATTTAGCCATCCCTCCCCCAAACTCACATAGTGGACTGTTGAAGTCTAGTGTAATTTAATAGTAATTAAATATATATATATATATATTAACAAGTTTAAAAAACCAAAAAAAAACTTTAAGTGGACCCCTTTTTCATCATTCTATCTCTATTCTCCCACTCTGCAGAATCTGTTAGTTCAATCTCTAACGTTCTGCTCTCTCTGCTTTTTCTCATAGTAGCTTCATCTGGTCTGTTCCTGTTTGGCTGTGACTCCATCCTGGAGAGAAATATCAGCTGGTTTCCATTTGCATGTTTCCAAGCAATACAAGGCCTTGTCCATATAAGACTCAAATTCACTGCGGATCCAGACATTTGAATTGAGAAAGCTTCCTGGAGAGGTGGAGAAACGTCTTCAAATCTTGGAAACCAAGTCCAGTGGATATTTTTTGAATTTTTACGGAATGACTATGACCTGGATGACTGAGAACCTTCATCAGCAAACCAAGGAACAAAACTGAACAGACAGACTAACAGAAAGACAAGAAATGATCTGGCACTGAATGCTCAGTGCTGAACTGAATTTAAACCAGAGGAAACAGGTGAGAGGAATAAATTGTATTTGAGGCAGGGAGGGAAAACGGCAGGTGAAAGGAATGACTAATTAGGGAGGAGCAAACAGGCCAGATCAAAACATGAACGATCCATGCTCTTCGGATCCCAAGCAGCCAACACACAAAGTTCAACATTTCATGATTTTATTAATAAAAAAGGGTATTTTTCAGAGATGGGAAGTAACGAAGTACAAATACTTCGTTACTGTACTCAAGTAGATTTTTCGGATATTTTTACTTTACTTTACTACTTATTTTTATGGCGACTTTTTACTTCTACTCCTTACATTTTTACACAAATATCTGTACTTTCTACTCCTTACATTTTAAAAATTGGCTCGTTACTTTAGTTTTGAATCATTTCAATGGAGTTACCGTTATTATTTTTCACGTCATCAATACCAAATTCAATCTAATTGGATGGGAATCTACGTTGCATTTGACGCACCACTACAAGATGAATCGACAGATTCGGCGGTATTCATTAGCGGCAAATCATTGCAGCTTGGTGGCGGTGGCGTTAGCATAGTAGCATGGACGACGAGATGATTGAAAATGAACACAACGGAGATCTAGTCCTATTGGCAGACATCCATTTAAAATGTAGGCAACGGCATGAAAAAAGTGGTTTCTACTTTTACTTTTATACTTTAAGTAAATTTACAAGCCTGTACTTTGTTACTTTTACTTGAGTAAAGAAGTTTAATCAGTACTTCCACTTTTACCAGAGTATTTTTTAACACAAGTATCTGTACTTTTACTCAAGTACGGAAAGTGAGTACTTTTGCCATCTCTGGTATTTTTGAAATGAATTTTAGAACAAGTGGAACATATGACTTCAGAGAGATCTAATGTGGAAAACAAACAAAAGGAAACTATCTGAATATTAAACAACTTACCTAATTGAAAGTAAATAAAATAAATGACAAAAACTTACCTCCCTAACTAAGAAAAACAAGGGAATTCCAAAAAAAAAAATATTAAAATCAATCCACTGGACTTTGTTACCAATTTTGAAGACATTTCGCTTCCCGTCCAGAAAGCTTTCTCAATTCAAATCACTTTTAAATTATCTGAATGTTTCCGCTTGAATACTGGATCCCCTGTTCTGAGACAGATTCTATTAAAAACGGATTTTTCTTCCTCTGTGGTATTAACTGACGAAGGTCAAAGCAAACTTAATATGTTTGAGAGTTCTAAAAAACGGAGGGACTTTGAGAGGCTGAAGCAAAAAGTAATTCCACCACTAATATTAAACGTCTTTGTTGCTTCAAAGTGTAAGAAAAACAAACATGCAGTGACGTTAAAACAGGTTTGGCACTTAAAAAAGACTTAGAATTAGAGACTTAGACAGATTTTATTGTCATTTTGTTTACACAAGGTAAAACAAAAAAAATAATAATTTGGAACAGCTGTCTGGACAATTTCATCTTTTTTAAAAGTGCAATATTAAAAAATATTAAAACAAACAAAAAAAAAATATATATATATATAAGTAAAAACATTAATCTAAACATATGCATTGTTTAACCCATCAGTTGTTCCTTTAGCAGTCCACCAGGTGGGGGTAATGCATCATTTTCCTTTGCTCAGCATTTTATCTCCATGTTCACAGCAAACATTTTCTGCTGTCATTTCTTCTGTTGTTCTGGCAGTGATGACTTCCCATTAGACTCCTGCCTAAAACTGAGTTTCACTTTCAGTTCTCAGATCTAAAGGACTGAAATGTTTTTAATCTATTTATAGTTGATTTAATGAAGAGTGTTGTTTATACTTTAAGTGTTTTTTAATCTGTTTTTGTTTTCTTTTCTTGTATTGAATATGAGACATGGAGCCAAATGTAAACAAAGAGGGAGAGTCCTGGAAGAAATCCTTAAAAGACTGAATATCTGAGGCTGGGATGGAGATTCACCTTCCATTAGTTCAATCATGTCTTATAATTGTCTAGATCAGGGGTCTGCAACCTTTCATAACCAAAGAGACATTTTTTCCAGGGTCAGACCAAGTAAAAGTTGTTTGGAGACACAAGGTATGACTTAAAAAAAAATATATTTTTTTGTTATTATCTGGTATAGGAAATTAGTCGTCATCTTAAACAACTAACAGTGTTTGAATTTTTTGCTTTTAAAATAGTATTAAAACACATAAATTCCAAGCTAATTAAAAGAAAAAATGGCTTTAAAACATATTTCCGGTTCTTTTAATTTCATCCTTATCCATCGTATAAAAACCATTAAAGCTTTTAAGACTGGTATTTATTTCATAGCATTATTTAGCTCTTTATATACATTTTAGCCTTTATTAAGAGCCGCTGCAGAGGGTCCAAAGAGGAGCCGTAGGTTGCAGACCCCTGGTCTAGAGAAAATGGTAGTTCTGCAGTTGAGCAGCTAGATGGTGACATTTATCCAAATGGAAAGAATGGACCACTGAGGACTTAAAAAAAAAATAAATTAATAAAGAAGTCACCCAGAAACGCGTTTTTACGGAAGAGGATTAGGGCCACTGAAAAAAAAAAAAAAAAAAAATTTAACTGATTTTTAAATTTTATTTCAGTTTAACATGGGAAAAAAGTCGGAATTCTGACTTTTTTCTCAGAATTCTGACTTTTTTCTCAGAATTCTGAGATTAATCTCAGAATTCTGACTAAATTCTGACAATAAAAAAGTCACAAATTCTGAGATTAAAGTCAGAATTTTGAGAAAAAAGTCAGAATTCTGAAAAAAATGGCAGAATTCTGAGATTAAAGTTCTGAGATTAATCTCAGAATTCTGACTAAATTCTGACAATAAAAAAGTCACAAATTCTGAGATTAAAGTCAGAATTTTGAGAAAAAAGTCAGAATTCTGAAAAAAATGGCAGAATTCTGAGATTAAAGTTCTGAGATTAATCTCAGAATTCTGACTAAATTCTGACAATAAAAAAGTCACAAATTCTGAGATTAAAGTCAGAGTTCTGAGAAAAAAGTCAGAATTAAAAAAAAAATGGTGGAATTCTGAGATTAAAGTCAGAATTCTGAGAAAAGTCAGAATTTTGAGAAAAAAGTCAGAATTCTGAAAAAAATGGCAGAATTCTGAGATTAAAGTTCTGAGATTAATCTCAGAATTCTGACAATAAAAAAAGTCACAAATTCTGAGATGAAAGTCAGAATTTTGAGAAAAAACTCAGAATAAAAAAAAAATGGCAGAATTCTGAGATTAAAGTCAGAATTCTGAGAAAAACGTCAGAATTCTGACTTTTTTCCCATACTAAACAGAAATGAAATTTAAAAATCAGTTAACTTTTTTTTTTTTTTCCACTGGCCCTAATCCTCTTCCATACGTTTTAGGCTACGATGGAAGGTAAAATGTCAAACTTCCTGTTCACTCATCAGCAGTTCTCCTCTCTCTATAAACCTCTGAGCAATCTAACAATGTTCTGCGGTGAGTCTGGACACTGTACTTGCAAGTTAAATATTTAGTTTGTTAAACAAACATTTAGCCACAAAATAAATATTTAGTTTGTAAAATAAAATATTTAATTTGTTAAATAAATATTTTGTTTTTTAAATACTGCTCTCTTACATTTGTACTTTCCTTCCACAGTGAAGCACGGCTTCGTCTGCCCTGAGATCCAACCATCAGCTGTTGCTTTCTGTTCCTTTTTGCCGCACAGAACTAGAGAAGAAAACCTTTAGCTACGCAGATACTTGTGCGTGGAATATTTTACAAAGAAACTGGAAGTTAACTGAGTTTTTACCTTTAAATACTTTTAAGTTAAAAGCAAAAGATTTTGAAGCAGCCTCAATGATCTGTAATTGTTTTACTTGATATGTTTTTATGTACCTGTCATGTAATTTAATGTATCTCTGTTTATTATCTAACTTTACTGCCTCTTTGTCAGGACTCCATTAGAAAAGAGGTTTTTAATCTCAATGGAAGTTTTTTTCTGATGTCAAAGTTTTACACTTACTGTAAAGGTTCTTATTCTTATTTTTTTCTTCCTTAGTTTTATATTTCTACCCTTATTTCTGTTGCACGCTTGCATATGGCTGCTGAAATAGCAAACTCTCCCACTGCAGGATGCTTCGTACGTTACCCCCACTAGGTGGACAGGTAGAGGAACGACTGCTGTTTTCATTTTGTTGTCAGACAAGTTTTCAACGTCACTCTCAGCGTTTATATATTTCTAAGGAACTAAAGCAACATGGCTGTTTGACAGATCATTTGACACAGCAAGCAGCTCTGACCTGGAAAAAAGGCTTCTCCTGTCTGAACGTTTATGCAAGACTTGTACGAGGAATATCTGTAAATCAGCTTCAGAAGGTAAGGCTCCAGTTTTAACACTGAATGCAGGAGGAATATGTTGCTTTGTTAATTTAATGACTAAAAAAGCCTCATAAATAGTAAAATAAAATAAAGTAAAATGCTTTTTATTCTTAATCTGAATCTTTCTCCATGCAAAGCTGCCTTTGCAGCCTTTTTTAGAATCACATGAGTAAAAATCTTCGTCTCCATGAATGAATAAACTAGAATTTCACAGTATGTGTTACTTGTTGCTCATTGCAAAGGAGTGAAGGCATGATTGGCAGCTTTGTTTTAGCCTATTGTTTCTTAAATGTAACAATGAACACAGCATCATTCACTAAATAAAATCACAGTTAATTAAATAACTTTCTCAGATTCTAAAGTTAGGTCTCGCTCTGGAATATTATACATGGAAAGAAACAAATGAACTCTGAGTGTTTTTTACTGAATATTTAGTTGCTGGAAACCGGCGAAAGGTACAGAAGAGGATTTGGGCCACTGGAAAAAAAAAAAGTTAACTGATTTTTTAATTTTATTACAGTTTAGTAAGGTAAAAAAGTCAGAATTCTGACTTTAATCTCAGAATTCTGATTTTTTTCTCAGAATTCTGACAGCTAACAAACATGTTAGCATCAAGCCATAGCCATGTCTGTTATAGAGACTAACTCTCTTGTTTTAATGACCTTCTGCTCCTCCATTAATGAGGCGACCCCTCGGGCACGTAAAAAGTTGCCTAATTCCATCATTTTCCACCAAAGTGTCCCTGGCCACCTCAAACAGCTCACATCTCTGTCAGTGAAGCTGAGAGCTCCCACATTTCTTCCTTCATGGTGCCCATCTACATTAAGATCCACAATTCTGAGATTAAAGTCAGAATTCTGAGAAAAAAGTCAGAATTCTGAGAAAAAAGTCAGAATTCTGAGATTAAAGTCAGAATTCTGAGATAAAAGTCAGAATTCTGAGATTCAAGTCAGAATTCTGTGATAAAAGTCAGAATTCTGAGATAAAAGTCAGAATTCTGAGATTAAAGTCAGAATTCTGAGATTAAAGTCAGAATTCTGAGATTAAAGTCAGAACTCTGAGAAAAAAGTCAGAATTCTGAGATTAAAGTCAGAATTCTGAGAAAAAAGTCAGAATTCTGAGAAAAAAGTCAGAATTCTGAGAAAAAAGTCAGAATTCTGAGATTAAAGTCAGAATTCTGAGATTAAAGTCAGAATTCTGAGAAAAAAGTCAGAACTCTGAGATAAAAGTCAGAATTCTGAGATTAAAGTCAGAATTCTGTGATAAAAGTCAGAATTCTGAGATTCAAGTCAGAATTCTGTGATAAAAGTCAGAATTCTGAGATAAAAGTCAGAATTCTGAGATTAAAGTCAGAATTCTGAGATTAAAGTCAGAATTCTGAGATTAAAGTCAGAACTCTGAGAAAAAAGTCAGAATTCTGAGATTAAAGTCAGAATTCTGAGAAAAAAGTCAGAATTCTGAGAAAAAAGTCAGAATTCTGAGAAAAAAGTCAGAATTCTGAGATTAAAGTCAGAATTCTGAGATTAAAGTCAGAATTCTGAGAAAAAAGTCAGAACTCTGAGATAAAAGTCAGAATTCTGAGAAAAAATTCAGAATTCTGAGATTCAAGTCAGAATTCTGAGAAAAAAGTCAGAACTCTGAGAAAAAAGTCAGAATTCTGAGATTAAAGTCAGAATTCTGAGATTAAAGTCAGAATTCTGAGATTAAAGTCAGAACTCTGAGATAAAAGTCAGAATTCTGAGATTCAAGTCAGAATTCTGTGATAAAAGTCAGAATTCTGAGATAAAAGTCAGAATTCTGAGATTAAAGTCAGAATTCTGAGATTAAAGTCAGAATTCTGAGATTAAAGTCAGAACTCTGAGAAAAAAGTCAGAATTCTGAGATTAAAGTCAGAATTCTGAGAAAAAAGTCAGAATTCTGAGAAAAAAGTCAGAATTCTGAGAAAAAAGTCAGAATTCTGAGATTAAAGTCAGAATTCTGAGATTAAAGTCAGAATTCTGAGAAAAAAGTCAGAACTCTGAGATAAAAGTCAGAATTCTGAGATTAAAGTCAGAATTCTGTGATAAAAGTCAGAATTCTGAGATTCAAGTCAGAATTCTGTGATAAAAGTCAGAATTCTGAGATAAAAGTCAGAATTCTGAGATTAAAGTCAGAATTCTGAGATTAAAGTCAGAATTCTGAGATTAAAGTCAGAACTCTGAGAAAAAAGTCAGAATTCTGAGATTAAAGTCAGAATTCTGAGAAAAAAGTCAGAATTCTGAGAAAAAAGTCAGAATTCTGAGAAAAAAGTCAGAATTCTGAGATTAAAGTCAGAATTCTGAGATTAAAGTCAGAATTCTGAGAAAAAAGTCAGAACTCTGAGATAAAAGTCAGAATTCTGAGAAAAAATTCAGAATTCTGAGATTCAAGTCAGAATTCTGAGAAAAAAGTCAGAACTCTGAGAAAAAAGTCAGAATTCTGAGATTAAAGTCAGAATTCTGAGATTAAAGTCAGAATTCTGAGAAAAAAGTCAGAACTCTGAGATAAAAGTCAGAATTCTGAGAAAAAAGTCAGAATTCTGAGATTAAAGTCAGAATTCTGAGAAAAAATTCAGAATTCTGAGATTCAAGTCAGAATTCTGAGAAAAAAGTCAGAACTCTGAGAAAAAAGTCAGAACTCTGAGATAAAAGTCAGAATTCTGAGAAAAAAGTCAGAATTCTGAGATTAAAGTCAGAATTCTGAGATTAAAGTCAGAACTCTGAGATTCAAGTCAGAATTCTGTGATAAAAGTCAGAATTCTGAGATAAAAGTCAGAATTCTCAGATTAAAGTCAGATTTCTGAGATTAAAGTCAGATTTCTGAGAAAAAAGTCAGATTTATGAGATTAAAGTCAGATTTATGAGAAAAAAGTCAGAATTCTGAGAAAAAAGTCAGAATTCTGAGATTAAAGTCAGAATTCTGACTTTTTTCCAATACTAAATTGAAATAAAATGTTAGAATCAGTAAACTTTTTTTTTTTTTTTAGTGGCCCTAATCCTCTTCTGTAGAAAAGGAAAATCGGTTGGAAGAATTTTATCAGTACTGAAGCTCGTCTTTCTGAGCTTTGGATTTAGGGTGATGTTTGGTTTCTCTCTCAAAACCTCAGCTTTTTGCTGCTGATCCTGGAAGACAGAGATGCACATTTCTCCAGACAAAAAGCTCACTCTAACTTCAAACACTTCTGCTTAATGTTTTCTTTACTATATCATGCCGTTCTTTGTATAACAGTGCCGTATAGACAGCGTTTAACTGTAAAGAATTTCTCAATATGAAGACAGACCGATACAGAAGAATCACCCTGCATACGCCTTTCATCAACTACAACAACTCAACCGAAAAACAAACAAACTATGACTTAGTGCAAGATTTTATTTCCCTTTGGGATTAATAAAGAATTTTATATCTTACAGAAAACTCCTAAAACGTCTGAAATATATTTCAATTATTTGAAGCGACAGTGGAGAGGAAAAACTCCCCAGGCTCATCATGGATCGGTTGAGATGAGACAGGGAACGCAGTAAGATGGTGGAGGAGGGGCTAGAGGTGGGTTGAAACGGGGTCATCTGAATCGAAGTCCGACATAGCGCGATCGCTGCCTGCGCTTTGGGTGGCAGAGATGTGGAGTGGAGACCTTTTAAGATTAACTATGGATGTTGATTGGACTTTCGTGGAGGTGTGGTTCAAAGCTGGTTAGCTGATGTCAGAGGCGGGATTACCAGAGAAAACAGTAAAGTAAAAGAGGAAATAACCGGTTACATTTCTAATTTATTAGAAACGCCATCTTCAGGCACAAACAAGACCCAGTAAAATATTTTGGGCTTCTGGTGATTAGGAATTAGTCCAGAGGAGAACTAAGCTGGTGAAGATTATCAGTCATACAGGTCAGAGTCATTCCAAAAAAGTTAAAAAACAATCCACTGGACTTTGTTTCCAAGTTTGAAGATGTTTCGTTTCCCATCCAGGAAGCTTTTTCAATTCAAAATGTCAGAATTATCGTTGAGTTCGAGGCTTTATAGAGTGGACCAAAAACAAAGCCATGTTTTGGCTTAGAAAACATGCAAAATGAACCGGACAAAATGATCCACCCCAAGAAGCCAAACAACCCCCATTCCAAAGGGGCGGACCCGTTCGCTGCCTTATGTCGGACTTCAATTCATGGACGTGATTTTATTTTCATTTACCCCATTTACACTACCCTTGAAAAAACCGATCCATGCCGAGACCGGTCCGAGACCATTGAAGGAGGAAATCAAGCAGTTGGTGGCGGTAATGCACCAAAAGTTGTTTGCCAACCGCCATAAAACACAAGAAGAAGAAGACAGAGGAGGGGAATCAAGCAAATAAAAATGGCGGCACCCGTCACATTCAGAAAGTTATGCTTGATTATTATTGCTGTACTTCGGTGTTATTATTTAAAATGCCATTATTTTATGTGTTGCGTGGAGAAGATTTGGATTGTTGTTTATAGTTGTTGTTCTTCTGTTTTGCGTTGGTTGCCAAGCAACTTCCGGAGGGGCAATACCGCCAACTACTGGAATGGAGTGTGAATCGCGATGTGCAGCCAGTCGGAGATGACGCGTTCTGCTCATACGCTCTTGTTATCAGAGAACCGAGTCAGGGAAAAACCGAGCCGAGCCCACCTCTGGAACTGGTCTGCAGTTAGCTCGGTTCGGTTGTGTCTAGCTCGGTTCAGTTCAGTTTGCTTTCCATTTACACACCATAAGTTATCTCAGTTACTGAGCTCGGACCGGTCTTTCAAGGGTAGTGTAAATGGGGCTATTGTCTGGGCAACCCAAATGTTTTACATCATGTGTCAACGTTCGGCTAATCATGTAGCGTAACGTCACTGGCATGAAGCAGGACCCCAGCAGATCTGGTACCTACAGCGGGTCCACCAGGTTATAGAAACCAGTACCCTGCTGGCACACCCCGGCAGTCTTACAAGCCATAAAGGTGCAGCGACTGTTGATTATACCGTGGTTCAGAAAGAGGACAAAATGGACAGCACTGAACTAGTTTGATTTAACAGGAAACACTGAGTAAATCCAGGGATGAGAAAAGTCTCAGGAGGATGTTTGAGAAGGCGGATGACTTGATTTAATGCCTTAAGGAGGAAAGTCTCAGTAGGATACCCCTACGTTCTCACCAAGGAAGAAGATGTGTGCTGAAACGCACCTTCAATCTGGAATTTTCTGAGTTGACATGCATAGAAAAGTATGTTTGGTCTGGTTCCAGAATGTCTGACATAAGTTCAGGAAATAATGGACAGGAGCTTCGGTAGAATCAAGGAATAAAAATAGGCAAGGGCGTAGGTTTGATTTCAACTTTGGTAGGGACACTATTCTTCAGTTTCATTGGTCCTTTGCAAAAATATGCATGCTCTTTTTTATGCTTAATGTGAGCTTCAGGGCTCATTTTGTTTAAAGAGAACAGCAGCATTTCTTGCTACATTAATACAAATCTTATCAGCACTACATGCACTAGATGCTGTTTATCAATATTTAAAGCATCACTGGCTCTGATGAATTAGAATTAGGACTTTTTCCACTTTGAAAAGGATTGCATTTAAATTTACCTGCGACTAAGACAGTGTCTGTTTAACCAAATATAGTCTATAATATGTGGATTTATCCTGTGTTTTCTTCTGAAGATAGAGAATTGTGCAGAGAGAAACAGAGTTAAAACCCACTCTTATTATTTTTTAATCTAATATGCTCTCTCTGGATCATGCAAAATAATACATTCAAGGGACGGAAAATAAATGTATTGTATTTACATGAGCACTGAAACAATAAGAGGAACTGACACTGAGCATTTAAAATATTAATATTAGAAGTTGAACATCTGGGCTGTAGTTACTCTGTGTAGCTAATTTCATGTATTTTATCTATGGCTGAAACAATTAATCATATTAACAAATTATTTAAATAATTGTGAACTAATTTAGTAATTGATTAATCGTAAACTGGAGTATAGGGCCACTAAAATGTGCCTTTAGCCGACAGAGCGACCCACTTAGAGCAGGAATTATACCAAGACTGTAAAAAAATATGTAAACATTTTGCATTTAAGAAGTAAAAAAAAAAAAGTTTTTGTCTGTCAATATTCTCCATCCAGAACTCCTCCAAAGGAAACGTTTAAACGTTTCTGTTTCACCTGGTTTCATTTCATAAAAGATCTTCTTTAAGGAGCCTTTGGCTATCTGATTAAAAGATAAAATAAAAGAAATCCTAACGTTGTTAACTTACATTTCTCAAGTTCCACAAATCAAAAAACTCTCTCCTGCTTCTTTACAGAACTCCAATCAGAAGCTTTCGCCTGTTTTAGCGTACATAATATTTTTTTTTGAATTTGGACTAGTTTCGTAGCCCAATATTAATTTATTTTAGCGTCTTTTTTTTCACGCTCCAAGCACCCGCGCGCGCACATACAGACTAGAAAACACGCAATCAGAAAGCGAGAAGGCGGAACTTAAGGCAGAATAATCAGAGTTAAACCGCGCAGCACAGTTGATGCGCTGCTATGTGAAAGGGACAGGAAAGAGCAGGCTGCTGTATAGTAAATTATAAACATGTTGTTTACATCCAATTATTGGTAGGGACAAATGGGTCCGTCCAACATTTTGGTAGGGACATGTCCCTATGGTCCCTATGCAAACCTACGCCCATGAAAATAGGCACAGTGGGCTGACACTTGAAAAACTCGAAATCTAGATAAGTCTTTTTTTCTTTAAATACGTGCATTTGTTCTTGGATTGAGGAGCAAAAAGAGATATTTTGCTAATGGAACAAGACAATTTACATTTAAAATAAGAAAACACAATTGCATTGTCTTATTTCAAGTGCATATTATCTAACTATCTTATTTTAAGAGTAAAAACACTAATTCCATTGGCAGATCATCTCATTTACATACCCAAATTAAGAGCAAATACACTTAATTAAAGAAATGTTTATTGTTATTAGATAATTTTTCAGTGTAGATTGAAGATGCCAGAGCTGCTTCACTGCAAAAAAAATTTTAATTATTAAAATAAGTGATTTTTTTCTTGAATTAAGCATGTAGGTGAGACACTTGCCAATGGAACAAGACAATTTACATAAAAAAAAAAAAAAGAGGGTTAGTACACTTAATTTAAGACTTTTTTCCTATTTCTATTTTTGGGAGTTTGGGAAATGAAAGTTGTTGAATAAAAATAAATCTACTCTTCTTGACTATAACTTCTTCCTTTGTTTCTTCTAATTGGTAAGTTTATCTCTGTTTATTTTTACAGTGAGAGAAGACTTCTTTAACTTCCAACATGGGAGCAAGTGAAAGCACGACATTTGGACCTTGCTATTACAAAATGAGCACAGAGGTGGACAAGTACGTCTACAAGTACATTTTACCCATCATCTGCATCCTGGGCTTAGTGGGGAATTGTCTAGTAACCTTCACCCTGGCTGTTGGAAAGAAAAAGATGAGTAGAAGTGATTTCCTCCTGCTCAATCTCGCCATCACCAACCTGCTGTTTGTTGTGGTTCTGCTTTTCCTATCCTTCCACCAGCAAGTCGAATGGCTGAAGGGGGGAGTGGCCTGCAAGCTGTTGAAGGGCTCCTACAGCATCAACCAATACTGTGGAATGCTGCTGCTCGCCTGGATCAGCCTTGAACACGGCATGGTAGTCGTAAACAATAATCTAAAGACGCCATCAAAATCGTTAAAATTTAGCTTTACCGGCTGCGCCTTCATCTGGGTCTTTTCTATACTGGTTTCTGTCCCCGCCTTCCTCTTCTATACCTCCTATGACTCAAAGCCTAAAATCATCTGGAAAGACAAAACAAAAGACAAACAGACCTCAAGCCCTTCTGATTTCATCTGTGGGTTAAATTTTGAGGGGAGTAACTCACCCAATTTGACACAGTTGGCCATTCCCAGCGTCCAAATGGCTGTTGGCTTTTTCCTGCCTTTGTTAGTCATTATTTCAAGCTACACCTTAATCATCCACCATCTGCAGAAAGAAAAGCTTTCCCAAACTGTGAAAAATGGGCTAAAAAATAAAGCAACTAAGAGGGCGATTTATGTCATGGTCTTGTTTGTGGTCTGCCACATGCCCTACAATCTCATTCTGCTGTATGACACCATCACCATGTCCGACGAGAGAGAGTGTAAAGCAGCAGACGGTTTGCAGACGGCCTTGTCCGTTGCTCAGGCCGTGACTTGCCTGCAGTGCTGCCTGAACCCAGTGGTGTACAATTTTATGGGGGAAAACTTCAGGAAAAAGTTCCAGAAATGTTGCTCAGCCAAAGGGAAAAGCAAATATGACTCAGCAAAAAGGTCCAGTCGGACTCCAGGTACAGAACAGTTTTCAATGAAAACAATTAAAGAGTCAAAAGAATTCTTAGACACCTAATATCTCTGATCAAAGCCTTTGTTGGGGTTCTACGGGTCCTGGAAATCCTTGAAAATGCTTGAATTTTGACGGTTTGTTTTCAAGGTTTGAAAAGCTCTTATTTTTTTAATGAAATGCTTGAAAATGCTTGAAATTGTAACTACCAAAAATAATACCTATCTAACTGAATCGTGTGTTTATTAAATGGTGAAATAAAATGTTGGAGAGCCCGAAAATGAAACCTGCTCGCTTATGTGTGACTGCGATCTGCCAGTCTATTTCCATGTGTGACTCCGCCCCCATGAAACCACTACTGCACCATGCCGGGAGGTTGTCGTTTCAATGAATGTTGGCTGGAAGATGAAAAATACAAATTATGGATTAAACGGGAACAAACCCCACGAGTCGCCTCTTGTAAAGTCTGCAAAAAAGATGTGCAGCTTTTCACAACGGGCGAGTCTGCACTGTCGAGTCGCATGAAGGGTAAGTCATAGACTTTTAAGTAAGCCAACTGAAGTAGCCTAGTACACGTTAACCTTAGCGCCTATTTGTTTACGCTAGTAACTGCTAGCTAGGAATTCACAGGCTAAGTTACTGAGTGACTGAAAGTACGGTGCGATAATGTAATGTTAGTATTGCAGTGTTTCCCGCAGCACTATCTTGGCGAGGCGGCCGCCACGCTAAACTCACGCTACCGCCTCGCCAACGTTCCAAAAAAACAAACAAACAAAAAAACGAAGTTTTAATTCATTGCCAGGCTCAGACCTTAAAGGTACACTATGCAACCGGTGTTGATTTTCCAGCGAGGCTTCCCCCAGAGGGCGAAATTAAAAGTGCACTGTCGTAAATATGTACAGCTGTTCTCCTGGTTTCTCCGTCAAGCCAGGCACGGTTGTTTTGAGCTTAGCAGACAGGCGAACGCAACGAATGACTAACACAGTGAAAGTATGAACATGCACACACAGAGAGAGAGAGAGAGAGAAACCATTCCAATGTTACTTACAATCGCATCAGCAGAAACGCGAGGTCCGCGTCAGCCTTGCAGCCTTCTTTTTATTTTAGCTCTCGCCATTCGGAAAAAGCTTGCCCGATGTTCACCCGTGTACGACTCCTCTCTCTGTCCGGAGCCCTTTTCCTCTTTCCTGCCTGCTCCGACATGGGCTTTCGCTGTTTTCACGCTGGTTCCGCCATGATAACTGCACAAAGATCGCCACTGCGCTAGCAACGAGCATGCTTTTAACTGGGGGCGTGTAGCAGTTCTCGCTGTAAAGCAAGACCGACTCTCGCGAGACTTCTGAGCCTGTTGGTGCGGGTCAGTGCTCCTGCAATTGCAAGTGCGGTATTTCCCCCACAGACCACCAGGGCGGCCGAGAATACCTTTGTTTAACCTGAAATTACTCATTTAATCATCCAAAACGTTATGGAACACATTAATTAAATGAAAAATGTTGCATAGTGTGCCTTTAAAACAGCATTGATAACTCTACGGCTGATAATACTGAATTGCGACACCCTCTGGTTGGTTATATTACTACGCCATGGCAGAGGAGTCATCAGTGCAAAACTGGTTCCGGCCGACAACTGGTGGTGGTGTAAGGTGCTGGAAAAATTTTTGAAATGGATCTTGAAAGTGCTTGAAAAGTGCTTGATTTTGACTTTGGAGAAGGTGTACGAACCCTGCTTTGTCTAGGTTTAGGTTTACAGGGACTGTTTGGTTTTTTTTTCTTCCATTTTTGTCTTTATTTTACTACTAAATCTGTGTGATGTAAAGCTATAAACAATAACTGAAATAAAATGATTCTTACTTTATGGCAGCTTTGAGTTTGTCTTTCATACTGCAGGGTCCAGCAGGAATAGGATCAGCTCCTCATTTTGATGAATTTCTTAGAGACTTAGACTTTGTTGTCCTTTTGTATACAAAAAGACATTTTGTTCAGTACAGCTCTTAAGATATTTCAATTTTTTAAAGTGCAGCAGTGATAAAATGTAAACATAAGACTAGTATGATATATACAGTTTTCAACATTCAGCGCTTTTTTTTTTTTAAAACTCAATTTGATACAGGTGTTACAGCACCTGACGGCCTTTTTACATGTTTGTTGCTTTAGGGCTGAAACACTGACATCGCAATAAGCAGTACTACAGCGCTAGAGCAAACAGAAACAATCCACAGGCTATTAAACCTGTTTAGTCAGTGGGAACAGCATCAGTGACGCGTGTCTAACTGGGTCAAACGACTCGGAAAGCGACCTGAGTTATAATAACCAGAGCCGTTGTTCTGTCAGTTCAACATACGCCGTCAGAGTGGCATACATGTAGCACAAATTTAAAGAAAAATCAGGTCATATTCAGAATATTCAGAGTTTACCGTAAGTTTTGTATCTAACCTGCCCTTGTTAATTTTCCATTAGCTTTTTGCTGACTATTTAGTTTATTATATACTCTAACAGTAATACAGGACAAAGTTGTTAGAATAATTGTATATAAATGTATCTGTGTAGTGTTATCATGCATAAAGCTGTGTGCTATGTGCATGTTTTCACAGCCACCTTTTCTGAAGTATACTGTGATTTGTGAACTTGCTTTTTGGGAGGTTGTGGTTGATTTATGAGCAGCACTCAACCTGCTGAACTTTGGTGAACAGCTTCAACAGCTTAAACACTAATGCGCTACAGTACATGCACTAGGCTTAGTGACGTACTTCCGATTCAAGGCATTACTGCTCGGTCGTTTCCGGTGTAGGTACCAGATTGACTCGGGCTGCCAGATTGACTCGGGGGCCTGCGCCTTTTGAGATGCGTCAGAGCGTCCGCCATCTTAAATGTGGCAAATCTGCAGTTTCTCAGTCACTTAAACAGTATCAGAGGGACTTTAATCTCTGAATATACTTTGTATTCGTAGTATTTTTGTTTTTGTAATATTACAAGTTTATTTTTTGTATCCCTTTAGCTTCATTCTCCTGAATTTATTCTCGTTACAAATGCAGACCGCGGGCTCAATGTAGTTTGTTTGAGTGGCGTTGCCATAATGTCACGTCATCGAGAGGCGCAAGGCCCATAGCGAATTCGGTGACATCATCGGAAGGCGCAGGGACCATGGAGAATTTCTTCGTAAAATTGTCCGTTTACAAACCGCAATCCCGCTTTCGAATAAAACCTACACCCCGCTATAATTACTTTAGTAAGCTGTCCAGACCAATCAAAATGTTTTGCGCAATTGTGCAAACGTTAAAACAATTATGTATTGTGACGTCATCAAAAGGCGCAGGCCCCCGAGTCAATCTGGCAGCCCAAGTCAATCTGGTACCTACAGCGGTCCGCGTATTTACATTGCGCTAGCTTGCAGATTTGGCAATATTGTTTGGTGTCATTATGAAAAGGAAAGTGTTAAAAACAAGAAAAAAGTATTCAGAGCACTGCTGTGTTCCTCTCTGCACAGCGTCGTCAAAATTTAACGGCGTGTTAAGTTTTCATGGCTTTCCGACACAGCCCCAACAGAGAAAACAGTGGCTAGTTAGCATTCGCCAGGATAATTTCGACATCACCTCTCACTCAAAGGTCTGTAGCAGACACTTTACCAACGATCAGCTCATCGAACCAGCCATAAAACTCAAAACAGTATCTTAAAAATAACACAATTTACCAAATTAACAATGCCCCATATAAAACGTTGGGTAGGATGTCACATTACGATATTGTAAAACAATATTAGGAACAGATAAATAAAGTGGCGTTACGGGTTAGTTAATAAAAAGTTGGTAGCTACCGCTGAACTTCTACAGCGGAAGCTAACAGTTAGCATTTCGCGTTAGTTAGTCAATAGTTGTTTAGTTGTGTATATATGACGCAGCATATAACTTGTGCTGCGTCATATATACGTCATATATACCTTGATGTTTTAGGTGCTTAGACCTGACAAACGCGTGTTCCTTTTCCACTAAATTCAGGACAGGTACTTCTACTTCTAAATACGGAACAATTTAGTTTTTCAAGGGACTGTTGGCAACCCTAGACATATTATTCTTTTTATCTTATCTGTTTTCCAGTTTCCTTAGAGTGGAAAGTGTGGTTAAAGCCCTTGTTTCTGCACTAAGACTCTGCTAATAAAGCTGATTCTGACAAACTTGAGGTGGACTGCAGAGTTTAGACGACCTCTCAACAAAGAGAAGGTGGGAAACCCCCTGCAGCTGTTTGAATTATTAACTCTCATTGATGTTTCTCTAATAACTCCCTGCTGGCCGGCTGTGTTTAAAGCCTGGAGGCATTTCAAAAAAATCGGCCCCACAGAGGAGATCAATTAATAATGAGTCCGGATGCTGAAGAGCAGGCAGAGGGAAGCGTCTGTGTAACGTGGAGCTGAAGGAGAATTAAAGGATTTTAACCTAATTTTTAGACAGAAGAGTAAATCTGTACCTGAAAAAAAAACAAAAAAAAAAAAACAGTCTAAAAGAAAAAGCACTTTTCAATTAGAGTGAATGAAGCCATTTAGTTTTAGTTATAAAGCTTAAAAAAATCTATAGTAACAGCAAGTAAGAATATGTGAAGTTACAGTATAATGTTTACTGTATTATTACTCCACCTCAGAAAAAAATATTTGCCTTCTACTGTCAACATTTTTCCCATAATACGTTTATGACAACAGGAAGCCTGAGAGGATTCTTATTTTCTCGATGATCCTGCACTGCAAAAACTATATAGAAACAAGAAAAAATCTCTCAAATAAATTGTATTTATCCTTAATTTGAGCAGGTGAATAAGATCATTTGCCAGTGGAATGAGTGTTTTCACTATTAAAATACGATAATAATTTATATAAATGATCTTAATTGGCATGTGTCTGATGCAAAATTTCATTTTTATGCAGATGATACAGTTATTTACTGCTGTGTACCTTCTCTTAAAAAAGCCATTGCACACTTACAGAATGCTTTTAATGTGGTCCAAAATACTTTGCTACAGTTGAAACTAAATGTATGCTTTTCACAGACCCTAGGAACTGGCCTCTGAATGTTCCTTCAGTGGTTACTCTTGATGGTCATGAAATACAGATTGTTTCAACTTATAAGTATCTTGGTATTGTCATTTATCTATCACCTATCATTTAAGCTCATGTTCACTGTCTAGTGAGAAAGTTGAGACTAAAATTGGGTTTTTACTTTCGAAATAAGCTGTGCTTTTCTTTTAATGTAAAAAAACGGTTGGTGGCATCCACTTTTTTAACTGTGCTGGACTATGGTGATATATTATATATGCATTCATCTGCTCGATGCCTGCAGATGATTGACGCAGCCTATCACGCATAGTTGAGATTTGTTACTAATTGTAAAGCTCGCACCCATCACTGTGAGCTGTATTCTCGTGTACTGTAGGGTGGTCTGCCTTGGCTACACGAAGGCTTTGTCATTGGTATATATTTATATATAAGGCTATTCTTGGTGCGCTTCCATCTTATTTATGTTCACTTCTTATGATAAAAAGTACAGGTCATTACTCTCTCCGTTCTCAGGCTGTTGTCTTGTTTTCTGTCCCACGTGTCAGTACTGAGCTGGGTAAAAAGGCCTTTGCTTACTCTGCTCCCTTTACATGGAATTTGCTGCAAAATAACATGAAACTTAGTAAATTGGTTCCTTTGAATACTTTTAAGCTGAGAATGAGATGTTTTGAGTTGGACTCCCTCACATGTCAATGTTTTAAGTGAAATTTTATTTTAAGTGCATATTTGGCTTTTATGTGTGTGTCTTTGTACGTATGTAATGATGTGATGTAATTTTGATGCATATCTTGGCCAGGTCTCCCTTGCAAAAGAGATTTTTAATCTCAATGGGTATTACCTGGTTAAATAAAGGATAAATAAAATAAAAAAAAAAATTAGATAATATGCACTTTAAATTAGACAACGCAATTCTTTTTTCTTATTTTAGATGTAAATTGTCTTGTTCCGTAGGCAAAGTGTATCACTCACCTCCTCAGTTCAAGAAAATTTCCTTTTTTTGTAGACTGAAACATAGCAGCTGCTCAATGGAACAGTGGGTAGCAGTGTTACCTTGCAGCAATAAGGTTCTGGGTTCGATTCTTGGCCCAGGTTCTTTCTGCTTGGAGTTAGCATGTTCTTCCTGAGCATGTGTGGGTTCTCTCTGGGTACTCTGGCTTCCTCCTACAGTTGAAAAACTTGACTGTTAGGTTAATTGTCTCTGTTTTGCCCTGTGATGGACTGACAACCTGTCCAGGGTGGACCCTTCTTCTTGCCCATAGATGGCTGCACCCCTCATGACCCCAGCAGGGGTAAGTGTTGTGAAGAATTGATGGATGGATCCATTTGTTCCTCTCAGTAGTGACACTTGTTCATCTTGGAGTACGAGATGTATTCCGGTTCTGCCTGTTTTTTTTTGTTGCTCTGTGACCTCTGTGAATCAACCAATCTCTCGTTGTTCTCAGGTCTGGCAAACACTCGTTGTTTTGTATTTTTCACACCTAGTCTACCTTTCAGATAGCCCTGCCTGTTTTAGAAGCTTTTCTGCTTCTCTTACAGTCAAGTATCTTAATGAATTATCAGTTCATTATCTGGTTTTCACAAAAAATACATTCTTTTCAACAAAGCACAATACCCACCGAGTAAAAACTGGTTGAAAGGACAACATGATCTGCATCCACACGACGTATACATTTGGTTGAAAAGTGAAAGGTAAAAAGCTGTAATTTTCAGCCCAATTTTCAACAACTATTTCTGGACTAAATCAAGACTATGATGGACCAACCAGATTTAGACTGAATGTCAAGGCTCAGAACAGAGGACCCAGTATTCAAGGCAAAATGACGGATTGGCAGAGGGCAGTTTGGACGTCTAAGGCAGGAACCTGTGAAGGAGGGAAACACAGGTTAGTGACCACTTTAACATAGAAGAGGTTGATTAAGAATGTGTGAGTCACTAACCTGGTCTTAAAGTTCAGTCAATTCCCAGAGGAAGAGGCGGATTCAAGCCGAACGGCTGTCAACATGAGGCGGCGAACGCTGCCTGTGGAGTTCCAGAAGCTGAAGCCTTGAAGACTACTGTCATGATTTTATCAAGAGCTCTGACCCACATGCAGAACACCAATACAGAGACCAGGGGAAAGTTTAACAGGTTTATTGCGAAGATTGTGATGAATCCAGTGTAGCTCTGAACACTGCTCAACCGAAACTGGAAAGTGAGGGGAAGACACTGCGGTTAGTTCAGGCTCAGTGGGAAATTTGATTCTCGAACTTGAAGAGAAGAAATAGATTGCAGACTCACGTTTCCAGATAATGGTTGACTCTTTGACTCCAGTCGGTGTGGGGGTATTCCAGTGTTTGTCTCCTTCGATGGAGGGCGGACAGGGTTTACCCAGAATGCGGTTGTTTGTAGTTGAACGGAGAAGCTGACTGCCACTTAGATTTCCTGCGGTACTTTAATGGGTTGTTGTGGAGATGAATCCCCTGCTCAGAGAGAAGCCCCAAATGATCCTTGGGGAAATTGGTTGATCAGAACCACAACCTTGTATCCTCAGCTCAGCTTGATTCTCAGAAGATCCTTCCAGGGGAGAGAAGGTCCAAAACATCCAGTAGCAGGATGACTTCCTGCCGAGAGGCAAAGACAAAAAACAGCGAGGTTAAAACTCAGGTTGACAAAAATTCAGTTTGGCTCAGTAAATCTCAGCTTGGCTAGAGTACCCAAAACTGGCAAACACTCTGGCGTCGAGGTAGTTGTCATGATGGGGTTTCACAGAGAGTAAGCCCAAGATGCAGAACACACACGGAGACACTGGAAAAAGTCCAAAGAGTTTATTAAGGGCACAAGCATGTAAATACAGTTCAGGCGGGAGGCAGATTCACTGGGGTCTGTGCTGGAAGAGGGAGATGGCTGAATTTGAGCTTCCAGCTCACAGCAGTGAACAACAGGGAAAAACACGAGGGAACCTTCAGGCTGAGCTTCCAGCTCAACGTAAGGAACAACAGGGGATCTCCACATGGGAACCTCTAGGGAAACTCCTCATTGAAGTCGTTAGGTTCAAACCATGTAGAAATCTTCGGGGTGGCTCACCAGGGCAGATTAGCTTGTTAACTCTCCTAGAGCTGCAGGCCAGAGACAGGTTGCCAGAGAGACAGTTCATCCAGAGCTTCACGAGGAGACAGGTGGTTAAGCTCATCCAGAGCTTTCACGAGGAGACTGGGGTTAAACTCATCCAGAGCTTTCACGAAGAGACAGGAGGTTAAGCTCATCCAGAGCTTTCACGAAGAGACAGGATTCCTGTGAGGCAGAGACAAGGAAGAATTAGATTCTGATTTCACACTAGAGATAACAAAGAATCTTCTGTAACAGAGGCTCAGGAAGCTAACCAACTAAGATCAACACTGCGGCGTAGAATCCAGGTCTGAAGGTAGCTTAAATACTGTGGTCCTCCTGATTACTAGATCAGCCACAGGTGTGTGAGAGGCTCAGCTTCAGGAGGACCCACGGTGCACTCTGCTGGAGGCAGAGGGTAATCTCCAGAACCTGACAGTGACTCCAGCCCTAAGAGAAAGAGAAAAAAGAGAGCAGAAGAGGATCCTCGGCGCCCTCTGGTGGGCCGGCTGCAGGACACAGTCTCAGGTGGCCTGCTGTGGGGCCGACGGCGGAGGCGTAGTTGCTGCTCAGGATGTCGACCGTTGAGATGAAGGTGGGGCAGCGTCTTAGGGGGACCACCGCTGGGCCGGAGACACGGATGAAGTTCAGGAGACCGGTCTACCATCCGGCAACGGAGCAGAGTCTTAGGTGGCCGGCAGTGGGGTTGAAGGCGACGCTGATACTCTGGGGGTATGCCATGGGGTCGACGGTGAAGATGATGCTCCGAGGGTCTGCCGCGGGACCGGAGGCGAAGCTGACGCTCAGGGGGTCCGCCACGGGGCCGGAGGTGAAGCTGACGCTCAGGAGGTCTGCCGCGAGGCCGAAGGTGAAGCTGACGCTCTGGAGGTCTGCCGCGGGGCCGGAGGCAAAGCAGCTTCTCAGGAGGATGACGCTCAAGCTTCAGCAGGTACCCCCACGGGGCACCCCGTCCCCTCCTCGGCCGCTCAGGCTCTGTAGCGACCGCCGACTGCGGTTCTGGGGGAGGCTCTGGGGAGACCGTCGACTGCGGCTCTGAAGGAGGCTCTGAAGAGGCCGCCGACTGCGGCTCTAAAGGTGGCTCTGGGGAGAACGTCGAATGCGGCTCTGGAGGAGGCTCTGGGGAGGCCGCCGACTGCGGCTCAGGAGGAGGCTCTGAGGAAGCCGCCGGCTGTGGCTCTGGAGGAGGCTCTGAGGAAGCCACCGGCTGTGGCTCAGGAGGAGGCTCTGTGGAAGCCGCCAGCTGTGGCTCTGGAGGAGGCTCTGAGGAAACCGCCGACTGCGGCTTTGGAGCAGGGGAGCCCGCCGATTGCGGCTCCCGGTCAGGAACAGGGGAGCCCGCCGATAGCAGCTCCACCACAGGAACATGCGGAACCACCGAATGTGGTTCAGTCTCTGGTGCAGGCGATACCACCGACTGTGGTTCAGCCTCAGGAACTGGGGAGGCCACCGACCGTGATTCCACCTCTGGAAACGGAGGGACCACCCAAGGAGGCTTGAGTTCAGTCTTTGAGGAGGCGTAAGGCATCAGTAGAGAGCTCTTGGCGATCTGTGGCCTCTGCTGAGGGGCTCCTGGAGGCATTCCTTCACCAACACTAAAGTCTGAAGCCTCTCTAACTATTAGTTCAGGAGTCTCAAGAGGGCACAGGGCTAACTCAGGGGTCTCTGGACGGCACAAAGCTAACTCAGGGGTCTCTAGACGGCTCAGAGCTGATTTAAAGTGACGCCTCCTTTTACGCCGAGAGGTCTTTGGAGCTAAGCTAACGGATCTACTGATAGAATCTGGTGACAAATTGACTGGTTGAAAAAATAGAGTTCCTGAATGGTTAATAGGATCTGGGGCTAGCAAATCAGGCATAGGATCAGGTTCAACACTAACGGGATTATTTATTGGTTCAGGAGCTGAATATGGTGGCTCGAAGGGGGAGATATCCTCTCTATCTCCATAAAAATAATCCCAGAGATCAGACTCATTGATGTGAGGAGCTAAATAATCAGATGAGGGAACAGGTCTTGAAACGTGAGAACTGAAATTATCCTGGTACGGAGAGGAACTGAAACCGGTATGTGATGCTGGGTCTAATCTTGTTGCTAATTCAATGAGTTCCTCAAGATTAGCCGGCTCGACATAAAATGAGAGCTCGGTTCTGACAGAATCATTAAGGGCTAAGAGAAAAGCGGATTTAAGTGCGGACTCGTTCCAACCAGAAACGGCTGCTCTAACCAGGAACTCGGATGAAAACTCGGCAACGGACCTATTACTCTGTTTCATATTCAAAAGCTCACCAGAAACTGAACACATTGTGATCCTACAAAAGGCTTTCTCAAACTCCTGGATGAAACTCTGATATGTACAATTCCTTCTATCTTTTAACGAAAAACTTGACTCCGCCCATTCAAGGGCTTCACCAGACAAAAATGAAACCACAAAAGCAATCTTATCCAGATCAGTAGGAAAACTAGAAGCATGAAAACCAAAAAATAACTGACACTGAAATATAAATTCCTTGAGCTTACGTGGGTTGCCAAAGATGGTGACGAAAACGACGGAGTGAGTTCAGACCAGAAATGAAGGGTATCATCTTGACTAGGAGATGACGTCACCACCGGGGAACCAGGAAGAGGAAGTGGATTCGGGGCAGGACGAGCCGCTGACGTGGCGTTATCTTTGTAGAAGTGGCTAGCGAATGTTTGATTTAACAGTAACTCATGGAGGGTTTGTGTGTGATCCAGAGTCTGAGTGTCCTGTTTCTCAGTCCAACGGCGGAGGTGTTCTGCTGGGCTTTGTGTTTGGCCGCAGTGTTCTGTCATGATGGGGTTTCACAGAGAGTAAGCCCAAGATGCAGAACACACACGGAGACACTGGGAAAAAGTCCAAAGAGTTTATTAAGGGCACAAGCATGTAAATACAGTTCAGGCGGGAGGCAGATTCACTGGGGTCTGTGCTGGGAGAGGGAGATGGCTGAATTTGAGCTTCCAGCTCACAGCAGTGAACAACAGGGAAAAACACGAGGGAACATTCAGGCTGAGCTTCCAGCTCAACGTAAGGAACAACAGGGGATCTCCACATGGGAACCTCTAGGGAAACTCCTCATTGAAGTCGTTAGGTTCAAACCATGTAGAAATCTTCGGGGTGGCTCACCAGGGCAGATTAGCTTGTTAACTCTCCTAGAGCTGCAGGCCAGAGACAGGTTGCCAGAGAGACAGTTCCTCCAGAGATTCACGAGGAGACAGGTGGTTAAGCTCATCCAGAGCTTTCACGAGGAGACAGGATTCCTGTGAGGCAGAGACAAGGAAGAATTAGATTCTGATATCACACTAGAGATAACAAAGAATCTTCTGTAACAGAGGCTCAGGAAGCTAACCAACTAAGATCAACACTGCGGCGTAGAATCCAGGTCTGAAGGTAGCTTAAATACTGTGGTCCTCCTGATTACTAGATCAGCCACAGGTGTGTGAGAGGCTCAGCTTCAGGAGGACCCACGGCGCACTCAGCTGGAGGCAGAGGGTAATCTCCAGAACCTGACAGTGACTCCAGCCCTAAGAGAAAGAGACAAAAGAGAGCAGAAGAGGATCCTCGGCGCCCTCTGGTGGGCAAGCCTGAGGATCCCAACAGTAGTGGCAGTCAGCAGCTTAAGAGAACCCTCAGGTGTGTAAGGGAGCGAACCAGAACCAGGCGCCTCCTGGTGGAGGAAGGGAGACAAACACAAACCACACAGACAGGAATCCTAACAACTACAGAACTGTCAGAAGATCAGGCAGGACAATCCAGAGGGCAAAGCTAGAGCCAGTGTCGAAGAGATTCAAAGAAGTCCAGTCCAGAAGATCAGAGACTCAAAGGGAAATCCAGGACGGTCTCGGGAATCAGTTCTAGGGTCGGTCAACAGGCAGAATCAGTAAGGAGTCCTAAGACGGGTAAGGCAAACAGATCAGGATGGGAGAGGCAGACTCAGAGGTCCAAAGGCAGAACTGGTCAGGATTAGACAGTCAGAAAATACTACAACTCGCTAGAAGACCCTCACCAAGGCCTCAAATCACCTGGCACTCATGTCTGGATGAAACAGGCAGGTTAAATAGAGGCAGGAGCAGGTGGATCAGATGAACTTTTACATTGTGACAGGGCGGAGCTCGACGGGTGAATGGAATAAACAATCAGGCCAGTCATCAGCGCAAAGATCATGACACTAAAACCAAATGTCTGTTTATAGCTGGGTATACACTGTATGATTTTTTGCCCTTTTCAGGCCGATTCTCCATTCCTGTGAGAATTTTTCAATTGGGCCAACTTTCAGCCTGATCGTGCATCGTGTAGTGCTGGGGGTAACGAGGGTCGATCAGCCACTCCATCCACCTCCCGATCAGGAATCGTAAGGTCGGGAATAAATCAAAGGTGTGAAATTCAGTCGGTCATTGTAAGGTGGTCGTGGGCAAATTACTCAGTGCGCAAACAAGGATTCTTCTCCTTCTTCCTTCTCCTCTAAGACGAAAACACAGAAGCATGACGCAGAGTTCTTTCTGTAAAATTGTCAGACCGTTGTAGCCACGTTTGCTCAGCCATGTCTTTGTCCAAATATGTGGTCCCCTTTTCTTTTTAGGGCTTTCAGCACAAAACTGCACCAATAGCCAAGGCAGCGCTTTTCACTCTAGTGAGCTTCATATCCCTCTTCCACTGGTTTGGCTTCCGGATAGATGAGTCGGAGTACTGCCATCTCACTGCGGAGCTGAGTCCCATGTGGCTTTAAGACGTACAGTTTGAGCAGTGTGAGAACTATCACAGTGTGAGAACTATCATCGTGAGTTATGAACTCACACTGTACGATGAAACCCTGCAATTTCATCGTACAGTGTGAGCTGTAGCTGCGTGCAACGATTGAAAAAAATCATACAGTGTATGCTCAGCTTAAGGTACAATTTGTGCGTCCTTCGAAATTCCCTGAGCCCAAACACAAACCACTGCATCTCATCAAACATTTGACAAATGTGAAAGTGAAATCACAGAGCTGTTCTCATTGTTACCAAAGATCAGGACATTTTTTTGATTGTCACACCTTGCATACCTGGCAGACAGCCCAGCAAGTTTTGCTCTGATCCACTTCATCGCAAGACACGGATGATTGCAAGGCGTTTCCAGGACATGACTTATTGCTGAGGTGATTCATTAGGCGTGTCGAAGCACAGCAGTCAATCAGATATTCTGGTAAACATGCTGTAAGGAAGGAAACGCAGCACTGAGTTTTATTTTCTACATCAATATTACACCACAGAGTTATTTCTGGGCTCAGCTTTCATTGAGACTTACTGGATGTTCTCTCTTTCATTTTAACATGAAAACTGACTCACAGCTATTTTCCGGTTAACTGTTTCTTTCCTAGACCGAGCTACCAGTGGAGCTAGTTTACCGTTAGCTTTTCTTTTTCTTTTTTTTTTAAACTTTGTTTACTGAACATTTTGAACATGAGACAGACATTGTTGGGACAAATTCAAAGTGTCAATACAATCTCAATGTCACAGTTCTGTCAACCCCCAATCCACCCTGACCGCCCACCCCACCCACAGGCCAAAAGATAAATAAATAAACAAATAAACAAATGAATAAAAAAATGTATAAATAAATAAACAAATATAAAGAGAAAAACAGATGAAAAAGGGAAGATATGAATGTAAATGTAGATAGATATGTAGAGATCATGTTAGACATTCAAGTATCTTCAGGGTCAAGAAGATCTCTCCTTAAACCCCTAGTCAGCCTTGATAGAAGACACTTGCTTGCTTTAAGCAATCTACAGTCATCGAGAGAGAAGTGTGATTCAAACAGAGGTGTAAAAAGTATTAATGTTTATTACTCCAATACAGCGGTCCCAACCACCGGGCGGTGGACCGTTACCGGTCCTTCGGTCATGATGTTTTATTTTTAAAATATAAAAATTGTGCTATTCTCTCCCAATTACATCAGTCGGTGCATATGTGCCTTTTGACACAGGTTAATTCAGGCCAAGACGCATCGTATCTATAACATCCTATCTTTGTGAAGCAGGATTTTCTGCGGTTAGAGCGACCAAAACAAAGCTACGGAGCAGACTGGAGATCAGGGGCACACTTTGTGAGTCATTGTCTCCAATTAGGCTTAGATGGGACCCGCTCAGGGCTCCAACTAATTCAACATAACGGTGAGTTTATTTTTATGCTGTTTGTATTTGTTTTTAAGTCAGTCGTATCATTTTATTTGATCGTATTTACCCCCCACACTTTAAAGGCCGGTCCGTTAAAATGTTGTCTGCAGAGATGGCAAAAGTACTCACTTTCCGTACTTGAGTAAAAGTACAGGTACTTGTGTTAAAAAATACTCTGGTAAAAGTGGAAGTACTGATTAAACTTCTTTACTCAAGTAAAAGTAACAAAGTACAGGCTTGTAAATTTACTTAAAGTATAAAAGTAAAAGTAGAAACCACTTTTTTCATGCCGTTGCCTACATTTTAAATGGATGTCTGCCAATAGGACTAGATCGCCGTTGTGTTCATTTTCAATCATCTCGTCGTCCATGCTACTATGCTAACGCCACCGCCACCAAGCTGCAATGATTTTCCGCCAATGAATACCGCCGAATCTGTCGATTCATCTTGTAGTGGTGCGTCAAATGCAACGTCGATTCCCATCCAATTAGATTGAATTTGGTATTGATGACGTGAAAAATAATAACGGTAACTCCATTGAAATGATTCAAAACTAAAGTAACGAGCCAATTTTTTAAAATGTAAGGAGTAGAAAGTACAGATATTTGTGTAAAAATTTAAAGGAGTAGAAGTAAAAAGTCACCATAAAAATAAGTAGTAAAGTAAAGTAAAAATATCAGAAAAATCTACTTGAGTACAGTAACGAAGTATTTGTACTTCGTTACTTCCCATCTCTGGTTGTCTGACATATAACCGTGTCATGAAGGGTGGACAGAGGGACCCAGTATTCAAGGAGAGACAGCCAGTAGGAAAGTTAAAAAAGTTGATTAAATAAAACAAACTAAAGTGGAGCTGTGGCTTGCAGGAACTGCAGGATGGGGAGCGGGGCACCGCCCAATCTCAGACACTCTGGTTTAGCGGTTCAGTCCATACCCCTTGAGAGGGGTGCAATCCAGCCGATGGGCCGACAGCTGACGCGGCTCGCGTCACCCAGAGCGTCCCCAGTGCTGCAGCTCCGGAGGAGTTGCAGGAAGCCGATCCTGATCAGGGATTTAGATCAGGCAGGAACAGAACAGGTAGCAGGATCCAGGCTTCCAGGCTATAGCAGAGCTCCAGGACAGGTTCAGAGTGTGACAGATTTCTGAAGCATTACCAGGTGGTCACACACAGGAGCAGACAGGATCAGGTGCAGATGAGCAGGCTTAGTGGAAGAGGGTAGCCGAGACAGGACGTGGAACCAGAACTTGATGCAGGACTTTAAACTGGTCTCCTCCCTGGAGCCAGGCTTACTGAGATAAAACTGAACCTCCCCACATATGGAGCCAAAAATCCAGAGGACTCAGTGGGGGAGGAACAGTGGACGATCAGGAGACGAGACAAACACAAAAACCCTCTTTCCACTGGCTGCTAGGATCCAGGACATGAACCATGGAATAAACTCAGACAGACAGACTAGCAGAAAGACAAGTAATGATCTGGCACTGAATGCTCAGGCTGAATTGAATATAAACCAGAGGAAACAGGTAAGAGGAATAAATTATAATTGAGGCAGGGAGGGAAAACGACAGGTGAAAGGAATGACTAATAAAGGGAGAGCAAACAGGCCAGATCATGACAAACCGTGGTGCAGAAAAGGTAGGGGACCGCTGCTCCAGTAGAAGCATAAAAATTGAAAAATACTTTTGTACATTAGAAGTTTAAGTATCAAATTAAGTGTTTTACTAAACTAAAAGTATAAAAGTAACATTATTTAATTTTTTTAATTACTTAAATTATAAAAGTAAAAGTAAAGCAGAAAAAGATGTTAAGGACAGAAGCTTTACTGCAACTCCCAATAAAGCAACATTTTTCTACAATTCTGGATGATAATTTCCTCAGACTTCATTTTCATAGTTTTATAGTTAATGGCAACAGTGTCAAATGTAACTTTTTATCGTCTTGAAAAGCTATAAAACAACAACAGTGTCAGAACACGTCTGTCACTAAGCAGTGGCAGTTTTGTTTTTGCTTTGGAGAAGCTTATACTAACAGATCTAATAAATCATTTGCCCAAATATATTTTCTCCCTGACTTGACTCACTAAAGTGGACTCTGACATGGTGTATAAGTACACTTTTATTTTGAAAGGACATTGATGTTGATTGAACACATTTATTAAAATACAGCTTTTTGATTTACCCAGGTTTTTTTTCTTCTGATTTGTGTTTTTTGAGGATTCTGGATCATGTGGTTAAACTTATAATTAAATAGAGAATTATTTGTAATACCACCTTTTTAAGGTAAAATCCTTAAAGAGCTTCAGAGAAGAAGCCAAAAAGATTATTCACCTTTCATCCATTTGTTTCAATGTTTTATAAATAAATTTAACAAAAGGAACTGAAAACTTCTTTTTTTGTAATTGCTTGTTTCAATTTGAAACAAAAATGAACAAATTCAATTCAGTTTATGGCACCAATTCACAACATTTCATCTCAGGTCACTTTCCAGTTCACCAGATCATCCAGTCAGATTGATTCAAAGTTTTCTATCTAAGGAAAACCAGCTGATTGCATCGACTCATTGACTCTTCAGCAATCCCTCACACTAAGCATGCTTGTAGCGACAGTGGAGAGGAAAAACTCCCTTTGAACAGGAAGAAACCTCCAGCAGAACCAGGCTCAGTGTGAGCGGCCATCTGCTGAGGCCCACTGGGGTTCAAGGAGACAGAAGCAGACATAGAAAAAGAAGCATAGATACAAAAGGCAACTGTCAACCAGCTCCACAGGCGGCCCCGTCCAGGAAACACACAGCCAGGCAGACGAGCTCCGAGCCAGCTCCCATGTCAGAGGATGAAGAGAGCACATCCAGTTAGTCACAGTCAGAGAAACAGGACTACACTGGAAAACAGGCCAAGCTCCAACATCTAGAAACAAAGGTGTCGATGGCAGCAGCACAGCTGATATTTCTCTCCAGGATAGTGAGACAATATTGTTATGCATTAGTAAATCTAATAAATATTATATTTGCTAATAGTTTGTGGTAACATGTTTGATTTATCTGATCTTATTGGGAGGAATTAGGTCCAAATATTTCCACAGAGGTTAAGTCGTTGTCTTCCTAGCTGCCTCTCTAAACTGTCTTTCTTTCTCTCACCTCTCCTTTCTCTCTAACCCCACACTACCGGATATTTCCCAAACTTGAACTGGCAGCAACTTTCCAACAAACACCCACATTGTGCCTGAGCACTACTGTAGGCCGTTGAATCAAAACCTGTCAAAACTTGCAGAGAATCTGAAGCGCTTTCCAAAGTAGTCACATGGTGCAAAGCTTTTGATGTCATCATTTTCAGCTCCTCTCTTAAATAAACCCTAGATCATTTTAATTAATATAACTTTACCTCAAACCATAAGCGTCGTTAGACCTATTTAAGGGTGGCTTCAGTCACCCTTTCTTTGGCATAGCCACCCTATAATTTTTTTTTTTTTCTGTATTTATTTTTTCCTCATATTTTCCCAAAACAAATGCAGTAAAGCACCGAATAAAAGCCATAAAGAAGACAAGTTAATCTGAACAATCATAGGCGTAACTTCCTTAAGGACTGGTGTGGACATGTCCCCACCAATATTTTGTACACGTATTTTGCTTTCGGTGCTGTGTATATCTGATTAAAACCCCATTCATGCCGCTCCTCAGAAAGAAAATAATAAAAAAAAGTTCTCCCCGCTGCTCACCGTCCACAAACCCCGACAAAAAAACTCAGAAAAAAGAATCTGTTGCCTCTCGCTTTCTCCCCATCACCCCCCTCCAACCTCTCCCCATAACATTTGATATCCGCGGGTGGCGGGTCGGGTTCGGTAGTCATCCTAACGGGTTCGGGCGGGTGCGGGTTGGTAAAACTCGACCCATGCAGGTCTCTAAGCTACACTACAATCAGTATCGTTGCCATAGAAACAGACAGCAGCGCCAATATATCAGAATTATACTAAAACACACGCAAATAATTTCCCACATAAAAACAGGACTTTCAGTCCATTACAGTTTTCCGTTTTTAGAGGGTTGTTTATTTTGCGTTTATTAAGTGATGGCTGTGGTATATTAGCTTTCACTGCTATAAGCTTTGGCAGCAGTGATTGATTAATTTAAACACCTGCTCTACTGATGGTCTATCGGAGTTGGTGTTTAGGTTGAACATAAAGAACACCTTTTATTTCAAGCTTCTTGTAGCTACTGTTTTAATCCCGGCTTTACTTAAAACTTTTTCCTGACTTTGATAGTGTTGCCATTCAGTTGCAAGCACTGCGCCACTTTTTCTTTTATATGTACACGTTCATTTAAGATTTAGCGTGTTAAGTTGACAACTCATGAGCAAGCTGCTTTTTGCAATCTAGCAGGAAGGTAAGGATAGGATCTTGCAGGTGTGACGTCACTCTGCAGGGGGTCCAAAGATAAAAGATTTAAACAATTTTGGCATTGGAATTTCAGATTTAAGGGAGTTAGAAAGTTCACTTAGTAAAAGTGCAAATAATAAATCTGATTAGCGATTACTTTTAAGCTGGTTGAACATACTGCGACAGACTGGTGACCTGTCCAGGGTGATCCCACCTCTCACCCAGAACGTGGCTGGAGATATGCACCAGCACCTCCTGATCCCACTGAGGGATAAGGTTAAAGAAAATGGATGGTTGAACATAGTCCGCTCTCCCAGATTCTATCAAATCAGTGTTGATACCCTCAGGGGCGGATTTAGGACATTTGGGGCCCTAGGCAAAGACAGGCAGGGGGCCCCCTGAGAAGAAAACCCATAAAACAGACCCATTCTACAGATAGAGAAATGTTAATAGAATAGACATCCATTATTTGTTCTAGGTTTTGTCCCTCTCTTCTTGTCCCTTTTTTCTCTCTATTTATCAGCGTTCTGATGGCAATTTAGCCAAAGGATTTTTATCAAAAACATAATTAATGAGCACAAATAAGGATTAGTTGTATTAACCATACATGGAAACAGAGTTTTATGGGGCCCCCAGAACTTGGGGCCCTGGGCAACTGCCTAGTATTGCCTAATGGTAAATCCCCCCCTGGATACCCTGCTGGTGGATGTTCTTGACAGAAAGACGGAGTTGCTTAATCATATTCTGCTTAAGGCCCGATAAGATCTTGTCCGAGTCCTGGTTTAAAAGTAAATTAATTTTAAAAAGTGACCCAAAATTGACTGTCAATAAATGTTCTACAAAATTGATATATTTATTTGATTTTTTTTTATTTGTACTGTCTGTTTAGATTTATGTGATATTTTTTGCACAAAATATATAAGTGAATATTGTAACAGTTATGTTTTCAACTGTAAGCATTAAATTGATAAATGTTATTCGCATTTTTTTAGCTTTATCCTTTCCAACAAACAAAAAAAGGCATCGCGCAGGTAGCTCCCTTTCCTTTCAACACAAAGTTACACCCTTGTCTTAGACAACGCCTTAGCAGGTGCACTGAAAAAATTCGGCGCGCGCATTATCTTCTAGGGGCTGAGCCATCCTTGTCTCTTAAACCTAGAGACGCCCCTGCCTCAAACCCAGAAACAAAGGGCTAAAACTCTTACATAATCTTATCGCTGTATTCTTGTCCAGTTTACCTCCATCCTGCAAACAGACTGAAAAATGAAACTTGGTTGATACTTGCAGGTTTTTATTGACTCTTTTGTCTCCTCTCGTCGTATTAAAAACCCTCTGAGAACTTTGCATGTTTCTACCTCAAGCATCTATTAAAAAGACAATATTCCTACACATTCCATGTAACTAATGATCTGCAATTTGAGTTTAGAACATTAATACTTCTCTGCAATGACTTAAGGTCATGCCTGTCAGTCAACCACTCTATTTTTATTTTTTCATACTAATTTTAACCTGATTAACATTATAATTACAGGGTGTGTAATTATTCGGAAAAGGGACGATTTTCTTAGCAACCGCGTTAAAAAGAACCAACAAAGAAACCACCATAATTAGGGTATATGTGAGCTTTAATCATATTTGTAGCAATTTATTTACTGAAATAAACGGAGGGATCCAGGAGTCACTGCAGCGAGGAATAAGGAAAAGGTAAGCTTAAAAATCTTCACGAAGAGATGAGTGAAAGAAAGCTTATGGATCCATAAAGAGGTTAGAGTTGGGGAATGTTTCAGCATCTGTTTGTTTAGATTGTGAAGGCAAGTATTGCTGGAGGGTGAACAGAGGGAGCTTATAAAGAGTCAGCAGGGTGATATGATCAGTGCAAACTGCTCAAAGGAGAAACAGCAGGAAGAGGCAGAAAGATGCTGTTCAACTTTAAAGCAAAACACCTTTAAAGGACGATAAATCAAGATTAATCTCAGTAAAGAGAAACAAAAACAAGAACCTGAACCACCACTGATGCAGCTTATAACCTTATAAGCCCCGCCCATCTGCAGCTCCAAGCAAAACAGATTTATAACACCCAGATCTCTGACATAACATGATAGTAAAGAGTTTACAGGACGGTTGGTTTATTAGAAGAAGATTGCAGAAGGACGGGAATAAATGCCAAAGCTCTAAAGCAGAGTCAGGAAATGTCTCAGCAGGAGCCGGAGGTGGAGGACCTTAAAGGAAAAGTCGCTCATATTCAGAATACAAACTTCTGAAAGTTCTTTAAATATGACATTATTTCATATTGTTCAATAAATAAATGTTTTTAATTAAGAGTAATTTTCATTTGAATTGAATTTCTTTACTGGAGGCATCCATGTTTGTCAAAGAACACTACTGCCACCTACTGGTTAGTGACGTCACGGTGCAGTATCGGCTGTTGATCAAGTCCCAGTGCTGTATCTGGTGTTTGTCACAACGCGCTATTATCCAAGTCATCTTGAAAACATTCTTCTTCCAAATGTTGGCTACATATTACGGGTTTTTTCTCTGGCCAGAAGTTCGTTGGCAAATCCTCCCTCTTCAAGTTGGCGATCCAACGACCAACCCGTCCGTGGAGGATCAGGAATCAGAAAGGTGGAATAACTCTTTTTTCCACTTTTACCCGATGTATTCCAGCATCCAGCTGCCATGCACGTGGGCATTGTCAGTTTCACTATAGCTCTGGTGAATTTCAATGGTGAAGTCCTCTGGAAATCTTCAATAATTGTTGTTGATTGCAGATGTGTCTAGTAGTTCCCATTGATTTAGCTTGTAAAGCGGGGAGAATGGCGCTAGGCTTACCGCACCGTGACGTCACTGCTGGAAGATGGCAGGAGGGAGGGGCTACTATATTTGGGCAAAAATGGCCGCTCCCGAAAATTATTAAGTTTTTTTTTTTTTACTGATTAACCCTAAATTCATTAAATCACTGCAAACACAGAAAAAAGCTTCTGGTGGAATACCACAGAGATCAGTGCAAGGACCAATTCTCCCTACTATATTTATGTGCTTCTGATTTGTCAGCATGGGG
>NW_024037847.1:122500-216660 GCF_016077235.1 Cyprinodon tularosa | reverse complement strand
ATGTTCTGATGGCTCAGGCCTTTAAACAGTGATGTTCTGATGGCTCAGGCCTTTAAACAGTGATGTTCTGATGGCTCAGGCCTTTAAACAGTGATGTTCTGATGGCCGTGGACCGCTCAGGCCTTTAAACAGTGATGTTCTGATGGCTCAGGCCTTTAAACAGTGATGTTCTGATGGCTCAGGCCTTTAAACAGTGATGTTCTGATGCCGTTCAGCCTGGTGATTCTGTGTGTTGCTGCTGTCTGCAGCTCAGCAACCTGCCAGCAGAAATAGGAGAACTGAAGAGACTCCGGGTTCTGTTCATCTACAGGAACAGACTGACTGAGGTTCCTGAAGAGCTGGGATCCTGCACACAGCTGGAGGTACTGTTCCTTCTCTGAAACATTTTGCTTTGATTGACAGATTTTTAGCCAAACCGACTCCAACAGTTTTAGGAATCATTGCTCTCAGGTCAATTAATTTTATTGATTTATGATCCAATTATCATCCATCGTCTCAGGTCACTTTATAGATCAAGATCAAGCAGATCATCCATTCAGATTAAAGGTTATAAGTTTCTATGTAAGGAAAACCAGAACCAGGTGTGAGCGGCCATCTTGCTGAGGCCTCCTGGGTTCAAGGAGACAGAAGCGGACATAGAAAAGGAACATAGAAGCTCTGATCTATACATTTAATTAATTATGAATATTATTACTAAACACAAATAGAAATTATTAATAACATTATTGTAATAAAGGTGAAATCAAAGGAAACCCTTTAATGATTAAAATCAACAATTCAGGTTATCAATGAACAATTATTAACTTAATTTACCAGAAAATGTTTATAATTCAATATATGATTAAAAAAAATTATTAATCATTAAGCTGTTTAATGAAATGGGGTAAATCTGTGTCTTAGGGATAACAGATCACAGATATAAAATAATCCAAAACAACCTGAGCTTAAATAAAAAAAATACTGAACACATAATTATCTGTAACAGCAGTTATTCTATGCAATGATCCTTTAATGGAAGACATTAAACTACTGAAGAAAAAGGAAGCTGAGCCCATTGATATGTCTAAGACAGAAACAGGACTGAACACTGGAAAACAGGCCAAGCTCCAACATCTAGAAACAAAGGTGTTGATGGCAGCAGCACAGCTGGATGGAGTCACAGCCAAACAGGAACAGACCAGATGAAGCTACTATCTTCCTGCTCCCGATGGTTGGAACCTTTATTCCACTCTGGATTCTCATCAGTCTTTGTTCACTTTACAATAAAAAATAAAAAAAGAAAATGTTTTTTTTTTTTTTTTTTTATAATTATATTTATTGGTTTTTAACGTTTTAACAAACAAATACAATACAAGAACAAAAGAACAATCCAGCTCTTAAAGTTAAATACCTATATACGAGCATATGCGTACACATACGCACATATACATACCGATCAAAGAGAAAAGATGGGAGAAAAAAAAAAAAAAAAAAGGGACAGCAATGAAAAACAAATGGTCCGAACCAGAACATTTCAGATGTTTACAATTCGGACATCCTCAAATTATAAATCCTCTCCGGAGAAGAGCCGAGGTCTCAAATCCTGCATAAGAAATAAAAGGTTCCCAAACCTTATAAAAGTTATTTTCTTTATCGTGCAGTTTGCTCGTCAAATAGTCCAAAGATATATAGTCCAGTACTATATTTAGCCATTGTGATTTACTTGGTGCCTTGTCAGAAATCCAATTCAGTACCACACATTTTCTTGCACAAAAAGTAAGCATTCTGTAGAGTTGATGCTGATGTTTACCAATAATACCGGTGTCGGTTAAACCAAGTAGTAAATACAATGGGTTGAATTGTGTGCCATAGAGAAAATCTTATCTAATTCACATTTTATTGTATGCCAAAAATGTTGAATTTCTCTGCAGGACCAGTAACAATGTGTGAGGCTACCAATATCCACTCTACATTTCAAACACAATGGTGAGAGGCTTGTTTTGAATTTACTTCGCTGAGAAGGAGAAATGTGCGCACGGTGTAAAATTTTAAATTGTATGGCCTTAACCCGATTGCAAATACTTAGAGACTTTGCATTCTTCCAGGCCTCATCCCATCCCTCCTGATTTATTGTACACTGCAATTCCCTTTCCCAAACTTCTTTTAGGAGAAATGTATTTGGTAAGGGGTGCTCTTTCAGCAAGTTGTAAAAGGTTTTAATTGAAGTTTTTACCCTGGAGGAAAAAAGCTGTTTTTCACACACTGAGATTGTTTGGTCCACATCGAGTGTGGTTTTTTTTCTGAATGAAATCTCTCATTTGTAAATAGCGAAAGAAATCCTGCCTCCCAATATCATATTTATCCAATAGTTGCGAGAAAGATAATATTGTGTTACCTTCCATCAAGTCGGAAAGCGTACGAATTCCTTTTATTGACCATGTTTTGAAGCCAGAGTCCATAACGCCTGGCAGAAACATCGGGTTATCACAAATAGGTGTAAGAGGTGATATAACTTGGAACCTGTCCTCAAGTTTTTGGACCATTTGCCATGCCCTCACAGTGTTAATAGTAATGGGGTTACTGCAGTACGTCTTTATGGCATAGTTTTTTCCCAAAAAAAGTAATTTTTTTAAAGGGAACCTGGACATAGAGCTTTCTATATCGAGCCACAGAGAAGTAGGCTCCCCTGTCCAATCAGCAGCAGCACGCATGTGAGCGCTGATCTGATACCTTCGTATGTCTGGGAGAGCAAAGCCCCCACACTCGGCCGGGAGGCACAGTGTAGAAATTTTTAAGCGTGGTTTCCTTCCCGCCCATATAAAAGAACTTAGCCATCCGCTTAGAGCCTTAATTGTTTTACGGAGAAAAAGAACTGGAATCATTTGTATGGGATATAAAAGTCTGGGTAAGACATTCATTTTTAGAAGAGACACGCGGCCCAACCAGGAGAGAGGCAGCACTCTCCATCTTTCAAGGTCCAGCCGAATACGTTCAAATAAGGGGGTGAAATTGGCCCTATACATTTTGTCAAATGAGGGGGTAATTCTTATTCCCAGGTATGAAAATCCCTCTGGGGACCAAGTGAAAGGAAATGGAGCAGGTATAGATGGTTGATGTTTTAATGTGCCTAGTGGCATGACCTCTGATTTGTTAAAATTGATTTTATAGCCCGAAAAATCCCCAAACTTGTTAATGGTCTCTATGAGATGTGGGATAGAATCCTCAGGCTGAGATAGAAATATGAGCACGTCGTCAGCGTATAAAGTAATCTTGTGCTGCCTCTCCCCAATGGTCAGACCACATATCCCCTCATGGGTCCGCACCGCCTCCGCCAGAGGCTCCATAACCAGAGCAAAAAGCAGGGGCGATAGAGGGCAGCCCTGGCGTGTTCCCCTTTGCACCCGGAAATTTGGCGATCTTAAACCATTGGTAATAACAGCTGAGCAAGGCTCGCTGTAAAGTATTCTGATCCAATTAACAAAATTTTCCCCCAGGCCAAATTTTCTCATGGTGTAGAACAAATATGGCCACTCAACGCGATCAAATGCCTTTTCGGCATCTAGGGAAACAACTAGACCAGGCATTGCTCTTAGATTAAAGAGCTGGATCACGTTGAGCAACCTACGCATGTTATTGAAGGAGCTACGTCCCCTAATGAAGCCAGTTTGATCCTCATTAATAAGTGTTGGGAGTAGGATCTCCAAACGTTTGGCTAATATTTTTGAAAGGATCTTTAAGTCCACATTTAATAAGGAAATTGGCCTGTATGAGGCACAATCTTCAGGTGGTTTATTTTTTTTAAGTATAAGAGATATGATGGCTTCCCTCAATGACATGGGCAGGTGACCTTTTCGAAAAGAGTCGTTAAACATCTGCAGCAGCGGTTCGACTAGTAGGGTGGTAAACTCCTTGTAAAATTCTACAATAAGAAAGTCGGGCCCTGCTGTTTTTCCAGACTGCAGACCTTTAATAGCTTCTGTGACTTCCTTAATGGTTATAGGACTGTCTAATGTTGATTTTTGGATTTCTGTCAGACAAGGAAGGTTAAGGTTGGGAAAAAAGGTGTTCATTAGATCTGTAGTGTCAATAGAGATCTGAGATTTGTAGAGATTCTCATAAAATTCTTTGAAGGTGTTGTTAATATCATTTGAGTCTAAGAGTTGTTTGCCATTCCTGTCGTTAATGAATGCTATATTTTGAGAATCTGATTTCTTTTTGATCAGGTATGACAGATATTTCCCAGGCCTGTCACTGTGTTCATATAGTTTTTGTTTTGCAAATCTTATTTTCTTCTCTGCTTCGTTTGTTAGCAGGCAATTTAGCGCTGAGCGGAGAGTCTGGATTTCTTTGAGTTTCTCCGTGGAGGGTCTAACTTGATAGCCCTGCTCAGCCTTCTTCAATTTGTCTTCCAAAATTAATCTTTGTTCTGCTTGCCTGCGTCTTTTACCATTTGTAAAAGTAGTAATGAGGCCCCTGCAATAAGCTTTGGAAGTCTCCCACAGTAATGATGGATCGTCGGTGGATGCTGCATTAACTGAGAGAAAATGTTTGAATTCCTCTGCAAAATAAGTTTTAAATTTTCCATCATATAAAATAGAGGAGTCAAAGTGCCACCGTCCTGATCGACTGGCCACAGTTCCCATGTTACATTGAATGTATACAGGTGCGTGGTCAGATATTATTATGTTGCCGATTGAGCTAGAAATGACTGAAGGTAGGAACTGCCTGGGGACAGAAAAATAATCAATTCTTGTATAACAGGAATGTACTTTGGAAAAAAATGTGAATTCTTTATCTGTTAAATGTTGCGTTCTCCACACATCAACATATGCCAACTCCTCACACAAAGTCAAAACCAATTGGGCCTGAGATGAAATACGACATTTGCCAGTTGGGGATTTATCAACCAAGGGGGAGAGATGACAGTTAAAATCTCCACCCACAATTGTATTCTTGATGTTCAATTCCACCAGTTTTGTAAAGGCAGATATTAGAAATTTGCCTGGTTGACCAGGGGGAAAATAGACGTTCATAAAGGCTATCTCTTCCCCAAACAGAATACCCTTCACAATAATATATCTCCCACCGGTATCTTTTATGCAATCTACAGGTTTAAATGGGACATTTTTCCGGATCAGAATGATAACACCTCTGCTTCTAGATGTAAAGGAGGAAAAGAAGGCCTGATTAAAAACACCCTGTTGCAATTTTGCATGTTCTTTCGCATCCAAATGGGTTTCCTGTAAAAAAGCTACTTGAACCTGTGCCCTCTCAAGATATGTTAAGACCTTTCTCCGTTTGAGAGGTGTGTGAATGCCATTAACATTCCATGTACAAATATTAAGTTTTGACATAATAACTTTTAGCTATAAAAACAAGGCGCGAGGACTCCAACATAGTTTCTTTGGTATAATGAGGTCGAACATTTTTCTCTCCTCCCTCCCCCTCCATACTTCAAAAAGAGCTGGAATAACATGTAACAAACAGAAAAACTAACTGCCAACAAACATTGCCTAACATTGGCATAACAGATACACTATTTCTCCTCCAAACGGTGAAGAGCGAGTGTGTAGGTCTTCTGACAACAAACAGTCACCTGTTTAGCTAATTCAAGAGCAACAATTCAAAAAAAAAGAAAAAGAAAAGGGGGGCCGGCGCTTGGATAATAAGAACGAATATTTACCCATTTTACAAAAAGTAATATATAACGACAGGCATAATGTCTCTGCATAAGAATACTATTCATCACAATAATATGAGTTCACATAGGTGTATAAAACAGTAAAATGAGGTACCTATATGTCCCATGGCGCTGACAGCGGGGCTTATTTAAGCGTATCCAGGAATCGTTCAACTTCAGCTGGGTTCTGGTACACCCTTGTAGAACCACGGTGAGTGACTTTAAGCTTGGCGGGGTAGATGAGCCTGTAGCTGGCATCCACGGCTTTCAGACGTTTCTTAACGCCATCAAAGCTTTTACGCTTCTGTGCAACAGCCGCTGAGAAGTCCTGAAAGATCATCACAGAGGCACCGTTGTGCTCCAGGGGCTGCCCATTCTTGCCCTTTTCCACAGACGCGCGCATGATCCTCTCCTTGTCGCGGTAGTTGTGCAGCCTGACCAGGACTGGACGCGGTCTTTGGCCAACGGCGGGGACCGGACCCCCGGTGCGATGGGCTCTGTCCACTTTTAACTTCCCGGTTTCCGTTTGGATATTCAGCACTTTTGGGAGCCACTTCTCAAAGAATAAAGCGGGATCATTCACTTCCACGAATTCCGCAGACTCTGGGAGCCCAATTATGCGTAAGTTTCGTCTCCTGCCTCTATTTTCCATGTCATCAATGTGATCCGTGAGCTCTTTCACCCGCCCCTCCAGTGACTTCAGCTTACTAGCGACAGGGGCTGTTTCGTCTTCCAAGGTGGAGATGCGGGATTCTGTCTCCGTGATGCGCTTCTCGTGTTCCTGAAGCTGCTCCCGGTAATTATGCATAAATCTCGATATCGGATCAAGTTGGTCCCTTAATTTGTCTTCGAATACCTTCGTAAGGTTTTCAGTCACCACACGAATCACCTCCTGAAGAGCTGGGTCCATCCTCTCAGAGTTGCAAACTTTTTTGCTAGCCAAACCGCCAGTAGCTTCATTAGCTTCTCCGCTAGCCAAACCGCCAGTAGCCTCATTAGATTCTCCGCTAGCCAAACTGCCAGTAGCTTTATTAGCTTCTCCGCTCGATTCCCCTGTCATCTCCGTCACAACGTTTTTCCTTCGTGGCATGTTCTCAGACGGTCTTAAGAAGTAATCACTAATACTCATTGCAAGTTTAGCCGACGAAGAGAGACTGCCTTGTCGTTTTTTGCAGGGTATAAACTGAAGAAATAAGTAAAAAAAAAGCACCAGCGCCCCTCGTCCCGACTGTCCCTTAAGCCGCCATCTTGAAAAGAGAAACTGTTTTAAAAAGTTCAGTTTTCATTCTTTTCCTGCTTTGTGTGTCAACTGTTACGGTTGCTAAGCGACAGAGCGTGCATCGGTAAAAGCAGCTAAAGGCTGGACCTGTTTGAATTTACAGCCAAAACTCTTCCGGTCTCCTTATTTTCAAGGACCTGAAAGGATCCTGTCCAGGTAGTCCGGATCCTTGGAAGATGCAGGCCATGAATTAGAACACAGCTGCAGAGTGGCAGTCTGTGGGAGTGGGGTTGAACTCAGAACCTCTGGGAGACAAGCTCTATTTCCCAAACAATTAGGCTAGCACTCCCCTTTCATTACAGGCCTCTCCTCTTTTATCTTCTCTTTCTTTAATCTTTTCTCCTTTTTCCTTTTTTCCTTTTCTGTTCTACTTACATTGCAGTGTCCATATAATCTGTAAAACTCCCTGCCTAAATGATAATAAAGCTATTTATATGCATAAATCAAGCAGAACACTATGGCGATAGCCATACTGCTCCACTTTAAAGTAAAATCTGTTGGTCTCTTTTTGGCATCAAGACAATTATTATTATTGCCACATTGGTAGACAGGACGCTGTTTAAATAAATAAATAAATAAAGGAAAAGGAAGAAACGGGCCTGAGCCCATCCACCCAGGCGAGGAGGTCATTAATCAGCTGTAGCTGGCCGCCATAAGACGCATGCCTTTATCAACCAATGAGGAAGATCCAGTCTACCATGGTAACATTTCATGCAGTGGTTCTGTCTCTGGGTCTATTCTCCTCCAATGTTTCAGGTTCTGAGTCTAGCCAACAACCACATTTCATCGCTGCCATCTTCTCTCTCCAACCTGAGCAGACTCAGGAAGCTCAACCTCAGTCACAACCTAATAGCTCATGTTCCAGGCTGTGTCTACAGCATGAAGGCCCTGGTAGGTCCCAATCACTCACAACCAAGCTCCAAACCACAATGATGACAAACACCTGATCCACTGTTCATCTGTGTTTCTAAAGGTGTTTCTGGATCTGTCCTGTAATCATCTGGAGAACCTGGCAGAGAACATTCAGGCTCTGGTGGAGCTCAAGATCCTCATCATGGAGGGAAACATCCTACATTCTCTGCCCAGAGGTCTCTGCTTCCTCACAGGGTAACTCCACCTCATAGGGTACCTCCATCCCACAGGGTACCTCCACCCCACAGGGTACCTCCACCCCACAGGGTAACTCCACCCCACAGGGTACCTCGACCCCACAGGGTACCTCGACCCCACAGGGTACCTCGACCTCACAGCGTACCTCCACCTCACAGGGTGCCTCCACCCCACAGGGTAACTCCACCTCAATGGGTAACTCCATCTCACAGGGTACCTCCATCTCACAGGGTAACTCCACCTCAACGGGTACCTCCACCTCAATGGGTACCTCCATCTCACAGGGTAACTCCACCTCACAGGGTGCCTCCACCCCACAGGGTAACTCCACCTCAATGGGTAACTCTCCCTCACAGGGTAACTCCACCTCAATGGGTAACTCCATCTCACAGGGTAACTCCATCTCACAAGGTAACTCCACCTCACAGGATAACTCCACCTCACAGGGTACCTCCACCCCACAGGGTAACTCCACCTCAATGGGCAACTCTCCCTCACAGGGTAACTCCATCTCAATGGGCAACTCCACCTCAATGGGTAACTCTCCCTCACAGGGTAACTCTCCCTCACAGGGTAACTCCATCTCAATGGGCAACTCCACCTCAATGGGCAACTCCACCTCACAGGGTAACTCCACCTCAATGGGCAACTCCACCTCAATGGGCAACTCCACCTCAATGGGCAACTCCACCTCACAGGGTAACTCCACCTCAATGGGCAACTCCACCTCAATGGGCAACTCCACCTCAATGGGCAACTCCACCTCAATGGGCAACTCCACCTCAATGGGCAACTCCACCTCAATGGGCAACTCCACCTCAATGGGCAACTCCACCTCAATGGGCAACTCCACCTCAATGGGCAACTCCACCTCAATGGGCAACTCCACCTCAATGGGCAACTCCACCTCACAGGGTAACTCCACCTCAATGGGCAACTCCACCTCAATGGGCAACTCCACCTCAATGGGCAACTCCACCTCACAGGGTAACTCCACCTCACAGGGTAACTCCACCTCAATGGGCAACTCCACCTCAATGGGCAACTCCACCTCAATGGGCAACTCCACCTCAATGGGCAACTCCACCTCAATGGGCAACTCCACCTCACCGGATAACTCCACCTCACCGGATAACTCCACCTCACCGGATAACTCCACCTCACCGGATAACTCCACCTCACCGGATAACTCCACCTCACCGGATAACTCCACCTCACCGGATAACTCCACCTCACCGGATAACTCCACCTCACCGGATAACTCCACCTCACCGGATAACTCCACTTCACAGCGTACCTCCATCTCACAGCGTACCTCCATCTCACAGCGTAACTCCACCTCACAGGGTAACTCCACCTCACAGGGTAACTCCACCTCACAGGGTAACTCCACCTCACAGGGTAACTCCACCTCACCGGATAACTCCACTTCACAGCGTACCTCCATCTCACAGGGTAACTCCACCTCACAGCGTACCTCCACCTCACAGCGTACCTCCACCTCAATGGGTAACTCCACCTCAATGGGTAACTCCACCTCAATGGGTAACTCCACCTCAATGGGTAACTCCACCTCAATGGGTAACTCCACCTCAATGGGTAACTCCACCTCAATGGGTAACTCCACCTCAATGGGTAACTCCACCCCACAGGGTAACTCCACCTTACTGGGTACCTCCACCTCACTCGGTAACTCCACCTCACTGGGTAACTCTCCCTCACTGGGCACCTCCACCCCACAGGGTAACTCCACCCCACGTGGTAACTCACAGGGTAAGCCCAGCTCACAGAGAACCTCCACCTGAGCAGATGTGCTGTGGAACAGGTCATTGCCAGAGAGATCAGAGATGCAGATGAATTACCTTTTCTTCGAACATATATCTATAAATGATTATTTAAAGATATCCCTCCCATAGGTATGAGTAAAAACTAACAAACCTAAATCCTTTTTATTTCCTGCAGGCTGGAGCTGCTGAATCTGGACTTCAACGACATAAAAGACGTTCCTCAGGTAAACCTATGAAGGATTAAGCTAATAATAGTGTAGCGGCGGGACGAAGAGGTGCATTATGGGGCACTGTTTTGGTTTGTTTGGTTGTTCATTTCCTTGTCATTCTGTTTGGTTGTTGCTCATGTTGTTCATTGTTTGCATTTGCCTCAGTTCATGATGTTGTGGGTGTGTGTGTTGAGAGCAGAGTTTCACCCTGAGTGCTAAGGCTGTTGTTTTTACTCAAGTGTGTGCCGCATCCCTAGAGATGTTGGAGGAATAAACACTGTTAAAAAGCAATCAACTGAGCCTGATTTTTTGTAACACTCACTGGCGTTACAATAGTTAGCATGTTAATGATGAGAATGTTCATGTGTTCAGGAGATGCACCGGCTGTCCCGCCTGGAGAAGCTCGCCTGCCATCCGCTGGATAAAGGACTCCACATCATCCACAACCCACTGCTGAAACCTCTGAAGGAGGTTATGGAGGGGGGGCTGAGCGCCCTCTTTAGCTACCTGAAAGCCGGTGGTGAATAGGATGGGGACAATTCTACCTGGGATCAAATGGGGGGGTCTGTCACTGAATGACTTGTCTCAGAACCATGATTATTCCTTTCAGCAACAGTTTTGCAGATCACAGTTGAACGTTATTACCTCCATGAATGATAAAACCTGTTAAACTACATCCTGTAAAATGTTTATAATATATTGCAAATAAAATGCCAGCTGTATCGTTATTAAAGGTATAGTAGTTCTGGATATTCAGCTAAACTTGTTAACTTCTAAAGACCGTTTGCTGCACCTTTCAGACATAATGAAAGTACAGGGGGATGTGAGAGTATATTTTTCCGTATCCTGTTTGTAATGTGTTCAAAGAGTGCCCTTTCTCTGTCTAAATATGGGTGATTATTAAGAAGCCTTGTTCCAGTCTCTGCTGGAATGTAGGACGTTGTAGCAGGGGCGCTAACCCTAAACCCTCTCTACTCTAGACAAAGATTAAAATGTCCTTACTGTGTTCAAGGTTCTCACATCCCCTTTCTGGTGTGAGCGGAAAACAGTCGTCTGAAATGTTTGTCTGGCTAAATTTATGTCTTTGATTAATTTAGTTGTTTTCCTGCTTTTGTTTAAGTGTTTGAGAAAGTGAGTGTTTTGGTATAAATGTCTGTGCTTAGGATGGTTAAGTCAGAGCTTTTATGTACTCTTTGTCCAAAGGACGTTAAATAAAAGTGAATATTATGCAAGAAATGCTTCCAGACTTAGTTTCCTAACTTCACAGAGGGAGGTAAAGCTAATGGCTAAACGTGAAGCTAACAATATATAAACAAAAAGGCTTGATCTGGAACTACTTTAAATCCGTATGATCATTTAAGCATGTGTTGTCGCCATAATAAGTGCTATATAAACAGTTCTGATGTCATGGTTTTGGTTCTGTTCAAGTTTTATCTCTGAGTTTTCATTGGTTTTATTTCTATACTGTGTTATTCTAGTTATTTTTTACTGTATTTGAGTTCTTTGGTATTTCTTCTTTACCCTCTGTTGCCCTCTTGTGTCAGTCTTCTTCTCCTAGCTCCCTTCTAGACTCCTCTGTACACACCTGCTCCCAATCTGCTGATTAGCCTGCTCTTTGCCAAACATTCTCCTCCTGCTCAGTCACTGGTTCATCATTTTTTTGCCCCTTTGTTGTGAGGATTCCTGGTTCTCAGTATTTGTGGATTTTGGAAAGTGGGGAAATTTTGAATAGCTACTTCTGTAGATGACGTTCTACTGTTGAATGTTGGAAGGAGCTAGGAACCGAAGGTAGGAGCTACAATTTAAGGGTTATTTAAGGTATCTGGATTGTGATAGAACATGAGCTCAAACTCACTGACTGACTTAAGTTGAGCTCATCAATAAGATTACATCACATCTTCAAGGGCAACCAAGACATTAATACATCTAATTTATACTGCACAAGCTGTTTTTAGAGGAGAGAAAAACATCTAAAGGGGACCAAAAGGTTTGCTAAAAAAGAAATGTTTTTTTTTTTTTAACAGTGTCCTGTCTGGCAATGTGGCAATAAGAATAATTGTCTTGATGCCAAAAAGAGCACAACAGATTTTATTTTCACAAGTGGAGCAGTACGGCTATCACCATAGTGCTCCGCCTGTTTCATGCATTTAAATAGCCTTATTATAATTATGCAGGGAGTTTAATAGATTATATGGAAACCGGGGAACCCAAAGCCCCAGACACCCGAAGGGACCCCAAGAACAAAGGCACCCAGGAGGGGCCAGCCCAGGAATTCCGACTCCCACCAAGGGAGGAGGAGAGCCGGCCCCAAGAGGAACTTTTACTCTATTTCTATTAACTTTGGAAAACTGCCTGATGAATTTTCATCAATGAAACATATTTATGGAAGATATTTATGAGTCACACATTTAAAGACTTATGACAGCAGTTTCATGTAAACAACCGTATTTTTCGGACTATACGTCGCTCCGGAGTTTAAGTTACATCAGCCTTCTTCTTTCTTTCTGAAGAAAAAAAAAATATACGTCGCACCGGACTAAAAGTCTCAACTTTTTGAAAGGCTTTTCTATCCATGGAATCCGTGTTCTGATAACTGTCACATGGTAGGCTACTGCTTGAAGAACGCATTGTCTTATTTCATGAACAAGCATCTGAGAATCAGTGATCATCATTCAGAACAATGTCAAGACCACAACACTAGAGACGAACAATAAAGTTTATCTTGAAAGAAGAAATAGGTCTATTTTTAAAATGCAAAACATTGTCATTGTTGTAATGCTAATCTGTTTTGTTGTGGTAAGTTGTAACATTTTTTTCTTTCAGTGGTATAAATAGAATACATGTTGTTGTGTGCAAAGCTACATAGTGCCCTCTCATGGTGAAAGAAACATGTATATGTCACCAGAATCTCATAGCCAGCAAAACCTTGAAAAGTGCTACTTATAGTCCCAAAAAGACGGTAGAAGCATCTGTCTGATGACAATAAAAGAGCAACGAAATTCCCTCTCTGCATTTCACCCCCCACCCCTTGAGGAGCAGTGGGCTGCCATTGTGCGGCACCCAGGGAGCAGTGTGGGGTCAAGGGTCTTGCTCAGGGACCCAGAGTGGCAGTCTGTGGGAGTGGGTGGAACTTGAATTCAGAACCTCCGGGACCCAAGCCAATGCTCTAACCGCTAGGCTCCCTAGACTTATTCCTGCTGCCTTACTATCATCTCCAACCAGCCTGGCCATTCTACTCCAGCATCAATTTGCCCCCACAGAGCTGCTGCTCACTGAATATTATCCCTATTTCGGACCATCCTCTGTAAACCATAGAGATGGTTGAACATAAAAATTTGATGCTTGGTTTGAACTTCAGCAGATTGTCTTCACCATGTCTACAAGTTTAAATATATTCAAGGTCCTCCCTTCCTGACTTTTCCTACCCCCCATGCAACCCAGTAGATGTGTCAGCCATGACAGTCCATCATGGTCCATAGCCTGCATAATGGTTGGCTGAATCTCTGCCATTGTGATGGACTTGACTTCTCTAAGTTAGACTGTAAATCCTCTGTGGAGGACATGGGCAGCCGATGAAAGAGATCCTTTAGATAAGTCTGTCACAGCATGATGATACCCCCTGTCCAGGATGCTTTCCTCCTGCCCTAGAACCCAACTGATTGAGATGGTCACTAAACAGTTTTCCTAAACTTCCTTGAGGATAGCCAAACGACCTTCTCCATAGCCTTCCTGAATCATTAGTTGTTGCTTCTGCTCAACAACCTGCAGTCCCTTTTCCACCTAATCCTTGCCAGGCACTTCAGGAGGACCTAGAACCAACCAAACTCTGAACTCCTTCTTCAGCTTTGGGACTTCTACCACCCAATGGTCTCCAACAAAAGGTCTACTGGTTCATCTGCAGCCTTGAGGCTAAGACTTCTGCTCCCAGTTTGCCCTCATGGTGTAGCAGGTGTGTCCAGCAGTGAATCCAGCTCCCTGCCAGATGTTTACGATTTGCTGATCTTTTCACCAAGCAGTTGAGGAATATATGCTGCCGGTGTAATAAGAAAAGTTTTACCCCTAACCTAATCTGTCATGATGGGTTTTAGATGTTTTGCCCAAATGCAGAAACAAACTCAGAGGCAGGGAAAAAGTTTAACAGTTTATTGATGGAGAGTGGCACTCAGAGAGGCAAAAACACAGGATTCTCAGTGGGGGGAATATCCAGCAGGCTGGTAAACCGGAAACTCTAGAGGGAGATCAGAGTGGTGAGTTCACGGTCCATGGCATTTACAGGCCACAACTGAAAATAGCCAGTTAAGGAACTCACAGTTGTTGTCTTGTGGTTGCTCCTTGGTTCCTGTTTGCGGGGGTAGTTTGGATAAGGCTGTTACTTGTTGGAGGGCGGACAGGCAGACTTGTTAGGGTCCAGAAGAGCAGCGGAGGGGACAGTTAATGAGCATTCATGAAGGGGACTGCAAACAGAAGCAGTGAATGATTTCCTGAATCTCAGAGAGATGAATGGGTTCCTTCCACAGCTAGAAGAACCAGGCTTATGCAGTGGACCAGGAGATAATCCTGCCAGAATGTTTGCCAGTATTGGGTACTCTAGCCCCTAGCTCTTAGGGGCTAGAGTACCCTCCAGGCCAACAAGGGAAAGGGCACCATCTAGGGGATGGATGGAGACACTAAAAAAGGAAACACAAAAACATTCCCCACAAACAGAACCCTAACATAACCCTGAAGTGGCCCAGGGAAGGTACAGACTTCCTCCCTTGATATCAGGAATGTCATTCCTCCTGATCTGTCCTGTCAATATTTGCTCACACAGACAGACCCAGGCTGCAGCGCCTCAGACTGGAAGAAGGTGAAGAGAGTGGTGAGAACAGCAGAGAGGATCATGGGGACTCCCGTCCAGGAAACACACAGCCAGGCAGACGAGCTCCGAGCCAGCTCCCATGTCAGAGGATGAAGAGAGCACATCCAGTTAGTCACAGTCAGAGAAACAGGACTACACTGGAAAACAGGCCAAGCTCCAACATCTAGAAACGAAGGTGTTGATGGCAGCAGCACAGCTGATATTTCTCTCCAGGATGGAGTCACAGCCAAACAGGAACAGACCAGATGAAGCTACTATGAGAAAAAGCAGAGAGAGCAGAACGTTAGAGATTGAACTAACAGATTCTGCAGAGTGGGAGAATAGAGATAGAATGAAGCAGAATGATGAAAAAGGGGTCCCTATGTCCTCCAGCAGTCTAAGCCTATAGCAGCAGAACTATAGAGATAGCTCAGCATAACCTGAGCCACTCTAACTAGAAGCTTTATCAAAAAGGAAAGGTTTAAGCCTAGCCTTAAAAGTAGACAGGGTGTCTGCCTCACGGACTAAAACTGGTAGTTGGTTCCACAGGAAAGGAGCCTGAGAACTAAAAGATCTGCCTCCCATTCTACTTTTAGAAATTCTAGGAACCACTAGTAAACCTGCAGATTGAGAGCGAAGTGCTCTGTTAGGAACATAAGGAACAATCAGATCTCTGATATAAGATGGTGCTTGGCCATTTAAGGCTTTATATGTGAGAAGGAGGATTTTAAATTCTATTCTTGATTTAACAGGAAGCCAATGAAGAGAAGCCAGGATAGGAGAGATATGATCTCTCTTTTTCATTTTCATCAGAACTCTGGCTGCAGCATTTTGGATCAGCTGAAGGCTTTTAACTACAGTTTGTGGACTTCCTGATAGTAAAGAATTACAATAGTCCAGCCTTGAAGTAACAAATGCATGGACTAGTTTCTCAGCATCACCCCTGGACAGGAGATTGCTCATTTTTGCAATATCCCTCAGATGAAAGAAGGAAATTCTAGAAACCTCTTTGATCTGGGATTTAAATGACAGGTCCTGATCAAAAATAACACCAAGATTTTTTACTTTATTATCTGAAATCAGTTTAATCCCATCCAAATGAAGTGACTGACTAATCAGCTTCTTTTTCAGAGACTCTGGTCCAAAGACTATAACTTCTGTTTTGTCTGCATTCAGAAGCAGAAAGTTAAGAGTCATCCAGGTTTTTATGTCTTCAGACATGCCTGTAATCTATGTAATGGGTTAGCTTCATCTGGATTATAGACAGATATAGCTGGGTATCATCAGCATAACAGTGGAAATTAATCCCATGCTGTCTAATAATTCTACCGATTGGGAGCATGTATAAAGTAAAGAGAATTGGTCCTAGCACTGATCCCTGTGGTACTCCACAGGTAACCTTTGAGCGTGTTGAAGATCTATCATTAACATGAACAAACTGAATTCGATCAGATAGATCAGATTTAAACCAGTCTAGTGCTGTTCCTTTAATTCCAACAAAATATTCAAGTCTTTCTAAAAGAATATTATGGTCAACTGGATCAAATGCAGCACTGAGATCCAACAGGACGAGCACAGATACAAGTCCATTATCTGAGGCCATGAGAATATCATTAGTGACTTTCACCAGAGCTGTTTCAGTGCTATGATGAGCTCTAAAGCCAGACTGAAACTCTTCAAAAAGTTCATCATGGTGTAATTTTCAGATCAACGCATTTTTTCATCATGTTTTTTGATCACTTTACGGACTGAAAATGTTCATGTTGCTGCTAAGCTGCTGCTCATTCACTCTCTGTACAAAATTAAACGTCATTTTGTATAAACCCTGTGTACAAAAAATGACAATAAAACTTTTCTAAGTCAGAGTCATCGAAGCACTTAATGGAGAACAGTCCATTCCTCAGATGGCACCCTGCCTGAGGTGCTTAGTCAGGGGGGTTGAGTATCCCTCCATGCCTTTCTCCTTCAGCATATCTAATGAAGGAGAAAGACCAGCCTCTCTCCAGGAGGGGGGGTTACATAGTCCAACCCCAACTTAGTCTAATATCAGGTCAGTACTGTTCAACCTCTCACAGCAAAGCTGGATCCTTCCTGCTTCCTAAAGTGATCTCCATGTCAAAGATGAACCTGGCCTCCTGTGAACTGCTTCTTCAGGCACCTGGCTACCCTGGCTCTACTATTCTAGACCAGGTTCCCCCGATAAAGCACCCACCTTACATGAGGACCTTTGAATGGCTGTCAGTTTTACGGCTCTCTGCCAGGGGCCCTACTAGGGGCCATGGGCTTGGATCACTTTGTCTCCAGGATTAGTCTTCTTCAAACCCTTAGACATTTTACCTGGAGTAGCGGGGCCCCCCAAGGCCACGTTCTGTCTCCCTTCCTCTTCACCCTTTGCACCTTGAACTTCATCTCCAACACGTTCAGCTGCCATCTCCAGAAGTTCTACAATGACGCGGCCATTGAACGAGCTGGAGTATTGATCAGTCATCATGAACTTTGTGGACTGGTGAGAGAAGAACCACCTGCGTCTGAACACCAGTAAGACCAAGGAGATGGTGATGGACTTCACCTCACTCACCCACCTCACTCCCCCATGAACATCCAGGGGCAGGACATAGAAACTGTGGAGAGTTTCAAATCCCTGGGTCTTTACGTCAATAATAAACTGGACTCATAACAACAATGCCCTTTAAAGAAGGGCCAGAGCCGCCTCCCTCCACCTCCTGAGGAGGCTGAGCTCCTCTGCAGTGAGCAGGCTCCTGCTTCAAACCTTCTCTGACTCTGTGAAGGCCTCAGCCCTCCTCTACGCTGTCGTCTGCTGGTCCCCTGACAGCGCAGAGCGGGACACAAAGAGACTGAACAAACTGGCCGGTTCTGTCCTAGGCGGCACTCTGGACTCAGTGGCTGAGAGGAGGGAGCTGTCCAAGCTTCCATCCATCATGGACGCCACCTTCCACCCAAAGGTTCATTAAATACTCCTGTAAACACCCTGTGCAATAACCCTGTAAAGTAATCCAGCTTTTAAAAACACAGCTGTGGACACACTGTATATATCCCATCATGCACCTTCTTCTCCTTTAACTATTTGAGCTGATGGAACAATTGACATTCCTCCACTGTGAGATCAATCAACCAATCAATCAACCAATCAATCAATCAAGGAGGTAAATCAATTCCCCTCGTTTATATGATATTTATCATCTTAAGTCCATTTTTCATCAGAACATCTGGTTTAAGAAGGCACATTTTTTTAAATGTTATCAGGTTCTGCTGGAAAACATAATATCATGAAACAAAACTTCATTTTAAACCTGGATTAATTAACATGATATAGCATTTTGCTATGTAATATATATTGTATGCTTTATATTGTATATAGCTATAGTCTATATTGTGTCTACACGATCAACAGCAAGTTAAATTCCCTCTGAGTTCATTAAATGTGATTCTGATGACTGAAATCAGGAAGTGATTTCTTTCTGTCCAGCAGGGGGCGGTGAAGCACTAGAAGCTCTGAAAGGAGATTCTTTGTTTTGTTTTCTTCTCTGGAAGCAACTAAGGAACAGTTTTATTCTCTTCACATGTAAAGCTCACTGGAGAAAAGCGCAAACACAGAGGAACGGCGCCATGATGGCTTCCTGTAGCGTTTACAAGCCTGGTCACATGACCAGCTCTGTTAGAATCAACTTTATTGATCTCAGATTGGAGAAACTCCCTCTCTGCATTTAACCCCTCCCCTCGGGGAGCAGTGTGGGGTTAAGGGTCTTGCTCAGGGACCCAGATGCCAGTCTGTGGGAGTGGAACTCAGAACCTCAGGACCACTAGGCCCCCCTTCCCTGTTCACTGTTCGGCAGAGAACCGGAGCTCACAGTAACCTCTTCTCTCCAGCAGGGGGCAGCAAGTAGCTCCGCTTCAAAATCACTAAACCGCACTGCAAAAAAAATCTGTCTAAATGAGTCATTTTTCTTAAAATAAGCGTTTTGTTCTTGAATTTAGGAGCTAAGTGAGAAACTCTGCAGATGGAACAAGACAATTTATAGTTGAAATAAGAAAAAATAATTAGATTGTCTTATTTTAATTGCATTTTATCTAATTATCTTATTTGAAGAATAAAACTACTCATTTTATTGGCAGATCATCTTCTTTACCTGCTCAGATTAAACTTATTTTAAGACATTTTGACTTATTTCCAGATGTTTTTGGCAGTAAAGATCCTCAGCATCTCATTGATCTCACTCAGCATTTTAATTCTATTTAGAAAAATCAGAAATGAGTGAATTTAAAACATTTTTGCTGAATGGAAGAAGATTTATTTCATGTTTTAGGACATAAAAAAGAAACATTTCTGTTTATAAACAACTAAAACTGGAACCAAACATCTGATCAGATCAGAAATTTGATCATTTTTCACCAAAGCAGATCAAACGGTGCCGCCTTATTCAACATTTTATGGATAATAAATTAATTAATTATTAAATCAGTTAAAGTTCAGAGGAACGCTGACCCCCCCCCCCTCTCTCCCTCTCTCTGACTCTCTTTCGGTGTCTCTCGACCCCCGTGACGTCACAAGCTACTCGGTACACCCTCTCCGTGTCTCGCGCTCCCTGTCTGTCTGTCTCCTTCGCAGAAACAAGCCGGAGGATCAAAGCACCGAACTCACCTGTCCGCGCTCACCTGGCCGCGCGCCGCAGTCCCTCAGTGCGCGTGTTAGAGCCCCAGAGGAGTCCGGGGGGAGGAAGAGGAGGAGGAGGAAGAGGAGGAGGAGGAGGAAAGAGGCTCGGAGTTCTCAGGAGTTTTTTTCCCCAACATGGAGCGGACTGGAAGTTTGCTGCTGGCCGCCGCTCTGCTGCTGGTTTCACTGGGAGCTCTGGGGACACGAGGAGACACCTTCAAAGGTAAGCGGACCGCGGGGTGGGTGGGGGGTGGGGGGTTCTGGAGAGGCTAAGAACCGGAGAAGGGGTGGGGGGGGTCGTCTTCAGTGTTGGCATCCAAGTTTCCAGCTGGAAAATCTCCTCCTCTTCTGCTCCTCTTCCTCATTCCGGAGGGTTAGGGTTGAGTTCTGGAGGTTCTGGAGGTTCCTGAGCTTGCGGAGGTTCTGAAGGTTCTGGAGGTTCCTGAGCTTGCGGAGGTTCTGAAGGTTCTGGAGGTTCCTGAGCTTGCGGAGGTTCTGAAGGTTCTGGAGGTTCCATCTGAGCCAGAAAGGGAATCTCAGACTTGGAGCTTGAAGGTTCCCTCGGTTCGGGTTCTGGTCTCCTTCTGCCAGAGGAGAACGTCTCAGAGTCCAGAGGTTCTGGATCGTCAGAGTCTCCTCGGTTCCGATCCACAGTGGATTTCTGGATCAGAACCAAAGCTGATTTTGGACCCCCACCACATGTGATCAGTAGAATCCAGCAGAACCAGGAGCTGCTGGGCCATCCTCTCTGTTGCAGCAGAACTCTGGGTTTGGTTCTGCTGCAGGGACCGGAAAACAGTTCTGGTCCAAAAGAAAACCTTCAGAGTTCTGGTTCCCCCTCAGGTCAGTTCTGGTACCTTTCTGAGCCAGCCTCAGTTCTCTTAATGGTGGGTTGTGTCTCTAATTGCAGCTCTAGTTTCTGTTTTTCTACCTGATCTTTGTAGATATTCTGAGCTCGGTTCTGGTTCTTTAAAGGTTCTGGTTCCTGAATATTTCAGTAGAAAAGCTGCAGGCTTTAAACTTCCGACATTTGCCCAACTGGACCGAAGCCCTCGTGTCACCGCCGCAATGAGGAGCTCCAGGAGCGTCCTCATCATCATCATCTTCATCGTCGTCATGAAGAAGGAACAATGCGGGGGGTGGGGGTGCTCAGTGCCTGCAGCCTTTCACTGGTTCTGCTTCAGGTTCTGTTTGTTCCAGCGGAGCCTCGGGCCGAGGATGATCAGGATGATTCTGCTTTTAACGACGGCTGTTAGACTTGCTGGAACCAGACTGCATGAAAGAAAGATGTGATCAGAACCTCCTGAGATCCAGATGTTTTCATGCTACAGTAGCTCTGGTCATTGAACATTTATCTTGGGTTTATATCCTCAGGGCCCGATTTTTGCACTCAGTGTCAGGTTTAGGTCGCTGTGGTCCGACTTTGGACCCAATGTTGGGTTTAGACTGCTGTGGTCTGACTTTGGACCCAATGTCAAATTTATACTGTCAAGGGCCGACTCTGGACCTGATGTTGGGTTTAGACTGCTGATGTCCGAATTTGGAGATGATTTGGGGTTTAGATTGCTAAGGTCAGACTTTGGACCCAATGTCGGGTTTAGACTATTGAGGTCCTACTTTGAACCCAATGTCCGGTTTAGACCTCTGATGTCCGAATTTGGACACAGTGTCGGGTTTATACTGCAGAGTTCCAACTTTGGACCCAATGTCTGGTTTAGACTGTCAAGGTCCGACTTTGGACCCAATGTCAAATTTATACTGTCGAGGTCCGACTCTGGACCAAATGTTGGTTTTAGACCGCTAAGGTCCGACTTTGGATCCAATGTCTGGTTTAGACCATTGATGTCCGAATTTGGACACAATGTCGGGTTTATACCGTCGAAGTCCAGCTTTGGACCTAATGTCGGGTTTAGACTGCTGTGGTCCACCTTGGGACCCAATGTCGGGTTTAGACTGCTGATGTCCGAATTTGGACCCAATGTCTGGTTTATACCGTCAGAGTCTGGCTTTGGACCCAATGTCTGGTTTAGACTGCTGATGTCCGAATTTGGACCCAATGTCGGGTTTAGACTGCTGAGGCCTGACTTTGGACCCAATGTCGGTTTTAGACTGTTGAGGTCCGATTTTGGCCTAGATTTCAGGTTTATACCGTTGAGGTATGACATTAGACCAGATCTCGGGTTTATACCGTTGAAGTTTGACTTTGGACCTGATGTCGGGTTTAGACCGTTGAAGTTTGACTTTGGACCTGATGTCGGGTTTAGACCGTTGAGGCCTGACTTTTGACCAGATCTTGAAGGTGCGAATAGTGAGTTTGCCCGGTCGCCGTGGGTAACGGCTGATTTTCCTCTCTGTTTGGATCTGTTCTGTTCCACCATCACATCTGAGATGATTTTCCTCCATGATGCTTCTGGTTTATGGAACAGCCAGTCGGCTATTTGCAGCTCCTACAGATTTACTCAATTATTTAATAAACAGAAATAAATAACCTCAGATAAAGTATAATATATATAACACTAAGCCCAGACCTTAATTAACTGTTATATATTTATAACATATATCTAATAATGAAAGTTTGATTTATTGATTCATCACTTGGTTAAACGGTCATTAGGAATCAGGATGTGGATTCAATAACAAATATATCCATAATAACACATTTAGAGAGAGATTTAAAGTAGATTTTGGTTTTTACCATTTATTTACATCTGGTCTCTAAACAGTTAAAGGAGAACGCTGTTTTTTTTTTTTCCATTGTTTCCTTGATTTTCCGTTATTCCATCATGTTCTACTCTCCCATCTGAGTTTAGTGTCATTTGGAGCCGTTCTGAAGATATTCCGTTAGGTTATATCCAGTAACGTCTTCCTATGGGCAACGACTTGAAGGCACAAACTAAACTGTTCATCATTTATTCTTTATGGTACGCCAGCATCCAGAACATGGAGGCCAATCACTGTCCCCCAGACATCCATAGTTAGATTCTTTATATTTATATCTTTTAAAAACAAAGCGGCGTGTGTATGACATCATCAGCGTGCGCCGGCTACCGTTCCTCCATCCTGTCCGCTGAGCTGCTGCTAGTTTTCCTCTCATGCCTGGAAGACGTCTAGAGCTGCTACCACAGATGATCTCGCTCTCCAGATGAACCATTCAGATTAGCTCGCCAAATGAAGCGTAGCTTCCTGGTGTAATGTACATTGGTTAAATAAAGTTTTTTTCTTTAAAAAAAAAAAAAAAAACTCCTGTCCAGTGGGCGGGGCTAACACTGATTCTGTTGAGGTGATTTCCAGAATGATCAGCCAATCAGAGATCAGAGTTTTCATGGTCCCGCCTCCTTGGACTTAGTCTAACTGTTCCCCGGCCGTTTTTATTTAAAATATTTTTATTGTTAGTTTATTTTCCTCTCTTCTGTTCTTTTACTGTTCAATTGTTCCTTTGTTTACTACAATTAATTTAATTTCTATAGCTCTAATCCGCATCAGGTCACTTTATAGAGACACGCTTAATATTATCAACGTTCCGATGGCATTTTAGCCAAAGGACTTCTGATCAAAAACATGGTTAATGGGCAGAAAAAGGAATAGTTCTATTAACCATACATGGAAACAGAGTTTTATGGGGCCCCCAGGAACCTGGGGCCCTAAGCATCTGCCTATTATTGCCTAATGGTAAATCCCCCCCCTCCAGGTAGATGGAGGGCTAACTTAGATGCTGAAAGGTTGTAGGCCGTTGGTCTAAAGCAGTACCATACCATACCATACCAACTTTATTTATGAAGCACTTTATACACCGAACAGGACCAAAGTGCTGTACACAATCATAAAATACAATAAAATTATAAAATAGAGAAAAAACGAGTGTAAAATACATATTAGTATACAAAAAGAATAAAACAAAGTAAAACGTCTCAAATTGTGTCAAAAGCCAAGGAAAAAAGATGAGTCTTAAGAAGGGACTTAAAAGCAGTAAGAGAAGAGGCCTGTCTTCAGCTCAGAGGCAGATCGTTCCACAGCTTAGGAGCTGCCACAGAAAAAGCTCGGTCTCCTCTGAGCTGCATTTTGTCTTTGGGACCCTCAGAAGCAACTGATCAGCTGACCTGAGGGAACGGGAGGGTGTGTAAGAATGTAACAGCTCAGACAGATAAGAAGGAGCAAGGCCATTAAGAGTTTTAAAAACAAATAAAAGAATTTTAAAATTAATCCTAAAATGTACTGGCAGCCAGTGTAAGGAAGCTAAAACAGGGGAAATGTGGTCGAATTTTCGTGTACCTGTTAAAAGACGTGCAGCAGCATTTTGAACCCTCTGAAGATGAGAAATATACAAGTCGCTGACCCCTATATAAAGTGAGTTACAGTAATCCAGCCGTGTCGTCACAAATGCATGGATCACTGTTTCGAAATGCTGTCTGGAAAGAATAGGTTTTACTTTTGCTAGCTGCCTTAAGTGGAAAAAGCTGGACTTTATACCGGCTCTGATGTGCGCTTCCATTTTAAGACCAGCATCCATCTTAACCCCTAAATTTGTAATAACCGGCTTAACGTACTGAGCCAAGGAGCCAAGACTAGTCACGGAATCAGCAGTGGATCTGCCAAAGATCATTACGTCCGTCTTGTCCTCATTGAGTTTTAAAAAATTTAGGGCCACCCAGGCCTTCACATCTTCAAGACATAAAAACAGAGACCGAAGAGAGGTGGAGTATATATTCTTTAGCGGTAAGTATATCTGTGTGTCATCTGCATAGCAGTGAAAGGCAATCCCATGTTTTCTTAAAATAGAGCCGAGCGGAAGAAGGTAAAGTGAGAAAAGGAGCGGGCCTAGAACTGAGCCCTGTGGGACACCACACGACAGTGGAGCAGAGGGGGACCTATGGCCATCAAGACAGACACAAAAAGTACGTTCAGCCAAATATGATCTAAACCAATCTAGAGCTATGTGACCGACGCCCACCCACTGTTCCAGACGGGAAAGTAAAATGACATCATCAACTGTATCAAAAGCAGATGATAAATCCAACAGCACCAAAACAACAACGTCACCTGAATCAGTTGCTAAAAGTATATCATTAAAAACTTTTAAAAGGGCTGACTCTGTGCTATGAAATGGTTTAAAACCGGACTGAAAAACCTCTAATACATTATGTTCATTAAGATAGGCCATTAGCTGATTACAGACTACCTTCTCAAGAATTTTTGAAATAAAAGGCAATTTAGAGATAGGTCGATAATTTGCCAGAACAGTAGGATCCAAAGCTGGTTTCTTAAGTAGAGGCTGCAGAACTGCATGCTTCAGAGCGTTAGGAACAATGCCTGAGGACAAGCTACTATTTACAAGAGCAAGGACAGAAGGACCTATAGCAGAGAAAGCTTCTTTAAATAATTGGGGCGAAATAACATCATTTGGAGAACCAGTTGGCCTTAAGTGATTAACCACCTCCTGCAATAATTGCAAGTTCACACATTCAAAGCTGTGGAAAACACCAGAACAAGGCACCACAACTGAAGGATCATAAGAAGAGGGGATAATCTGGGCCCTAATAGAAGCATCTTTCTTATCAAAAAAGTGTAAGAAGTTTTCACATGCAGCAGGTGAGGTCTCCATAAAGCCACTATGTGAATCATTTAGAACAGAGTTAATAATTTTAAATAGGATAGCAGGATTCTGACTATTTGATACAATCAAACCCGACAGGTATTTTCTTTGGCTGCCTTTTGCAATCCTTTGATAACAGCGCCAACATTCCTTTAATGTTTGGAGAGACACCTGTAATTTGTCCTTTCTCCATTTGCGTTCTGCTCTGCGGCAGTCTCTCCTGGCAGCCCGAGTGACCTCATTTAACCAGGGTTCATGCTTGGATTTTGGAAATCTAATTTTTAGAGGTGCCACCAAATCCAAGGCTGCTTTACTGGTAGAATAAAACCAGTTGCTGAGTTCCTCAGTGTTATTTCCCACAATTCAATTCAATTCAATTCAGTTTATTTATATAGCGCCAAATTCACAACACATGTCATCTCAAGGCACTTTACAGTTCAACCAGATCATACAGTCAAATTGATACAAAGTTTTCTATCTAAGGAAAACCAGCTGATTGCATCGACTCATTGACTCTTCAGCAATCCCCCACACTAAGCATGCTTGTAGCGACAGTGGAGAGGAAAAACTCCCTTTTAGCAGGAAGAAACCTCCAGCAGAACCAGGCTCAGTGTGAGCGGCCATCTGCTGAGGCCCACTGGGGTTCAAGGAGACAGAAGCAGAGATACAAAAAGCAGCTGTAAAAGGCGGCCCCTCCAGGAAACACACAGCCAGGCAGACGAGCTCCAAGGCAGCTCCCATGCCAGAGGACGAAGAGAGCACATCCACTCAGTCACGGTCAGAGAAACAGGACCACACTGGAAAACAGGCCGATCTCCAACATCTATAAACAAGGGTGTTGATGGCAGCAGCACAGCTGATGTTTTTTTCCAGGATGACGTCACAGCCAAACAGGAACAGATGAGGCAAAGCTACTCTGAGGAAAAGCAGAGAGAGCAGAAGGTTAGAGATTGAACTAACAGATTCTGCAGAATAGGAGAACAGAGAGAGAATGAAGCAGAATGATGAAATGGGGGTCCCTATGTCCTCCAGCAGTCTAAGCCTATAGCAGCATAACTATAGAGATAGATCAGGATAACCTGAGCCACCCTAACTATAAGCTTTATCAAAAAGGAAAGTTTTAAGCCTAGCCTTAAAAGTAGACAGGGTGTCTGCCTCACGGACTAAAACTGGTAGTTGGTTCCACAGGAGAGGAGCCTGAGAACTAAAAGATCTGCCTCCCATTCTACTTTTAGAAGTTCTAGGAACCACTAGTAAACCTGCAGATTGAGAGCGAAGTGCTCTGTTAGGAACATAAGGAACAATCAGATCTCTGATATCAGATGGAGCTTGGCCATTTAAGGCTTTATATGTGAGAAGGAGGATTTTAAATTCTATTCTGGATTTAACAGGAAGCCAATGAAGAGAAGCCAGGATAGGCGAGATATGATCTCTCTTTTTCATTTTCATTAGAACTCTGGCTGCAGCATTTTGGATCAGCTGAAGGCTTTTAACTACAGTTTGTGGACTTCCTGATAGTAAAGAATTACAATAGTCCAGCCTTGAAGTAACAAATGCATGGACTAGTTTCTCAGCATCACCCCTGGACAGGAGATTGCTCATTTCTGCAATATTCCTCAGATGAAAGAAGGAAATTCTAGAAACCTCTTTGATATGGGATTTAAATGACAGGTCCTGATCAAAAATAACACCAAGATTTTTTACTTTATTATCTGAAATCAGTTTAATCCCATCCAAATGAAGTGACTGAATAGTACAGTTCTGATTAAAAACAGAAGAAAACTGACCAGCAGTAGTAGGGTTAAAAACACGACAGAGCCGAGCTGCAGCTCGAGTTTTAGCTTTTCCACGGGACAGCGTTGTCTCAAATAAAACAGGCATATGGTCAGAAAAGAATGAGTCACCAATTTCTAAGTTAAAGACTGGTAGACCATAAGATAAAACCAAATCAAGAGTGTGACCATGTTCATGAGTAGCACCAGTCACAGACTGCACAAAATTAAAAGAATCAATAACATTAAGAAATGACTGAGCCATAGGTGAAGTCGGACAGCAGACATGAATATTAAAATCACCAACAATGAGAACTCGGTCATATTTTGGCATGATATCGGCCAAGAAATCAGAAAAGTCATTTATAAAATTTTTGTTATACTTTGGTGGCCGATAGACTGCAGCACACAACACAGTGTGAGAGCTGCCAAGTTCAAATAGGCTCAGCTCAAAGCTACTAAACGAGGGTACGGGCAACTGCTTGCAAGTAAAACTACTTTTAAAAACAGTCACTATTCCTCCACCAGAGCCCGACATCCTTGGAGAATTAAAATAGCTGCAGTTCCCTGGGACAAGTTCATTAAAAATGCTGGAATCACCCAAGCCACGTGTCCATGATTCTGTTATAAATAAAAAATCTAATCCTTGAGAGGAAAAGAAATCCCTAATTACGAAAGTTTTATTTGCCAGCGACCTGGCATTTACCAAACCGATCCTGACAGAAATCGGCGGATCCACGTCATCAGCTGCCGTCCGGGACTCCCGGCAGAGAGGGCGCAGGTTGCTAGGATTCACCCTGCGTCTACAGGGCCGAGAAGCGCAGGGACCACGGGACTGGAACACTCCATCCCAGCCTCCACCGACAGGAACCAGACAGGAATCCACGGGATCCAACACACACAATGGACAGGAAAGGCGAGGCACCAGACCACACATCGCGGAGGCAGAGAAACCGCGCCGCAGGGCAGCCTTCAATCGCACCAGCCGACCGCTGCGCCTTCCACGGCGGCGCGCCCGCTTCCAACAGAAAGGCAAAATCCAGAAACGACACAGGTGAGCTGGAATGCCCAACGGCCGGGTCGAAGTTTTTTCTGCATTATACGTCCTCAGTAACGTGTTTCCAGCTGAGGCACCAATGTCCAGCAATGTTTGGCGATCATACACAATAAGAGAGTTTACACTTGTAATAAAATTAAAACCTGACAGGAGACAGAAACAAAACAGGAGGAGAGTCAGACGGCAAGCCTCAAACACTGGCGCCATCTTGCTTCCACAGTTTGAAAACAGTGGTAGTTGCAGGGCCTATTCTACGTGTTGCAGCTCTACGCGTTAATCCAGCTGTTTCTACTGGTCAGACTCTAACAGAGGGTTGGTACCTGATGCAGCGTCTGGAAACCCGCTGCTGTTTACACGTCGGTTCTGATCCATTCCTGCCCTGATCCACAGCCCAGCTGCTTCCTGGAGGATCAAACTGTAAAAACCACTGAATGTTCCTTTAAATTAGATCATGAACACAGAGTCTGTAATTAGAGCGCCACTGTTAACTCAGCAACACTCTTTCCCTGGTGACCCGCTGTGTCCAGGTTCACCACTGTCGCTGATTCAGGACTTTACCTTCTCCTCTGAGTCTGTGTGTGTGTGTGTGGGGGGGGGGGGGGTCGGTGTTTTGTTCAGTCGCAGTCAGCTCTTTGTTGTGTCTTGTCAGGGTTTTTAATGAAGCTCACAGATTAAACTCACACCACCCTCAGGTGTGTTTAGGTATTAATCTCTCTCAGAACTCAGACCTCCTTCCTTCCTCTGGGTTCAGCTGATCAGAACTCTGGGTTCAGCTGATCAGAACTCTGGGTTCAGCTGATCAGAACTCTGGGTTCAGCTGATCAGAACTCTGGGTTCAGCTGATCATGTCCCTTCTAGACCAGACTGAGCTGTTAGCATAGAGGAACAGAGAGCCGGACCCCTCAGGGATGACGTCACCGCAAAGGAGGTAGAAGTTCAGGAACCTTTTAGGCACATCTCGTGTTCAGAGGTGTCAGGTAACCAAGTACAAATACTTTGTTACTGGACTTAAGGACACTTTCTAGGTATCGATACTCTATTACTTATTTTACTTCCTACTTCTTCTTCTACTCAGTACATTTTCACACCAGTATCTGTACTTTCTATTCCTTACATTTTTTTTTACCATATATTTTTTTATTGGGTTAGATGGGTACAAAACATTAATTTACATGGGAATACATTTCACTTATCCTCCATCTCCCTACATTCCCAGGAAAACAATGAAAAATATTAACAATAAGCCAACATGATTCTCTCCCTCGTAACGAGAAAACAGGAGGGGAGAACATTTACAGAACCAACAAGCAAATTACAAAAAAAAAAAAAAAAAAAAAAAAAAAGAGGAGGGATCAGAAATGCTTAGAAAACAAAATCAAAAATATAACTATGACAGTTACATGTTGTGCTTAAGGTTCGACCACCAAATCCCTAACCCAACCACTGGCCTCTCTTAAAATCCTGGCTGGTGTTCCAACAGATCAAACCACTGGAAAATTTGTAGAGATTCAATTAGAGAGTGGTTATGTCAGTGTGTCTTAATTAAAGCCATACTTTTTAATCATCTTAGGAGGGAGTTGAATCAACTAAGGAAAGAATGGGATTCCAAGTTTTATAAAATTTGTCGATGCATCCCCTGATGCTGTACTTGATTTTTTCTAAGTGTAGGAGTGACATTAGATCCTTGAGCCAAGAGTCAGGGGAGGGAGGATTCTTATCCTTCCATTGAAGTAATATGCGTCTCCGGGCTACCAGAGATGCGAAAGCAATAGCGTTACTTTCCCTGTTCGTGAAGTGTGTGAGATCCTCAAGCACACCAAAGATGGAGGTCAGAGGACTCTGAGGCACTGGCTTGTTTAGAGCTTTTGTAAAAATATTGTAGAAAGAGGACCAGAATGAGCTTAATCTGGGACAGGAAAAGAACATGTGTGTATGACTGGCTGGTGACAGAGAGCATCTGTCACATGTATCACTTGTATTAAATAATTTTTTAAGTTTAGCTTTGGAGTAATGTATCCTGTGTAGGACCTTAAACTGAATTAAAGTCAGATTGGCACAAGATGAGGTGGAGTTGACCCTGTCAAGGGCCCTCTTCCACCCCTCTTCTGACACGGTGCAACCCAACTCCTTTTCCCATGAATTTCTAGTCACCAGCGAGGATGGTATTGATGACAAGATTAATTTTGTCACGACTGAAATGAATCCAGGAGCAGCCGGGAGAGATAGAATGACATCAATAAGAGTTAGAGGAGGTTTATGGGGAAAATTGGGAAAGTTACAACAAACTAAATCTCTGGCCTGAAAATATCTAAATAAATGGGATTGTGGGAGGGCGAACTTAGTTTTGAGGTTATCGAAGGAAGTAAAAATGTTCTTGTCATAGAATTGATCAAAGTTTACCAGCCCCTTCTCTTTCCACAGAGAAAAAGTCGGATCAAGTGAAGCAGGTGGGAATAAGTAATTTTCACAAAGGGGCATCAGTGGGGAGAGACAGGTGATTTTAAAGTGCCGTTTAAATTGTCTGAGAATTTTAATAGTAGATAATACAATTGGGTTGGAGGTGACTTTAGTGGGATGAGCATTTAGAGGGGAACATATCAAAACTGACAACGAGGCAGGGGTACATGAGTAGGCCTCCATCCTACACCAGTCTGTGTTGGGAGAGTTGTACCAGGTATAGACCTTTTGAATATTGGCTGCCCAATAATATGCTCTAAAATCCGGCAATGCAAGGCCTCCCTTGTCCTTGGGTCTTTGCAATACTGAGTATTTTGCTATTCCTTACATTTTTAAAACAAACGTTACTCGTTACTAGGGATGCGCAATATTGGGATTTTGGCCGATATGCCGATATTTTAAAACTCATGTAGCCGATAACCGATATCGATACCGATGTTAAAGCTGGACAAAAATAAGTAGTCATTGAAAATAGCAGTTTTGTTATCCATTTCTGACACTTTGAAAAATAATAAACTCAAATATATTTTCATATGCTGATATCAAATAGATTTTTAAAAACGCGGTATCGATCTATTTTACTTTCAGAATCTGGTGAAATTTCATCGTTCTGTTTCAAACTCTCGTGATATTTTGCAAATTCTTGTGAGATTTTGTTAGTAAAATAGATCGATACCGCGTCAATATATCAACATATAAAAATATGGCAACATTTGGTGAATTTTCGGGGGATTTCGTAGCATAACGATGACATATAGCAATATTTCATTAGTAAAAGAGATTGATATGGTGTTTTTAAATGGCAATATATCAGCATATGAATATATTGGGATATTTTAATGGATCAATATTTTTTCCCTCGTCTTTAGAAGTTTTTAAGTCTGTAAAAAAGAAGTTTTTGAGGAAGAAGAAGAAGTAGTATTTTTTATTTTTTTTAGACTTTAGAAACTCAGAAGCTGATCAAATATCGGGTTAAATATCGGTGGGGGGGCCGATGTCCGATATTCAGTTTTAAGGCCGATACCGATAGGGGGCCGATTATATCCTGCATCCCTACTCATTCCTCCTGGCTTAAGTTTAATGCAGAGGTCAGGGATTCATAAGAACAACGTTAAATCTAAAGATTGTTTCCGAGGTTCGGCTGATTTATTCGTTTATTTATTTTATTTATTTGTAGTAATTCACACAGAACAATAAACAGTGATGCCGACGTGAGTTTGGAAACTGCAAAGCTTTGTCTTAAGCGGAAAATCATGCATCTTCACAGCACAGCGTTCACAGACCCGTGAGATGCATTCATGAACGTCAGAGAGCTATGGTGCATTCAGGAGAATGGGACATTTCACACTTACAAGGAAAGAGACAAACGGAACAGAACTTAACTCGTATAATAATGTTTTTATTCAGAAACAGTGTGGGCTTTCTTATAATACTGAATGATCTATAATTGTATTTCTGTTATTTTTTGATTATGCACATCTGCTAGCGTTTAATTCTAAAAAAAATCTATAATATTACAGCAGCAAATTATCAGTTTTCCAAAAGCCTGTTTAGAATCTCCCAATGAGGCTTCAGATCATATTAAGCTGTCATTGTTTTACAGGCAGAATTAGCATTTTCTGACCTTTGACCTTTAACTACTAATGGATATACAGTCATAGTGTCGACTCCTCTGAGAGCACCGGATGCTATTTTTGGCAATTTCTATTTTTTTATTTTTATGTATAACATGAATGCATAAATATCTAATTTTATTTCAATTTAAATTCTGTTTCAAGTAACAGATCATTAAAAATGTCTCCAGACCTTTACTGGTTGATTTTTAACTGGTTCCCCTGGTTTAATGTTTCTAAATATTTATTTCCCATCATGTTCTCCAGCCAATGCAGATCATTGGCTCCGCCCACATCTAGTGAAAACTAGTGTGATTGGATGAGTCATAGAACGCAAACACTCATTGGTTAGCTAAAGGAAATCATCAGAAGCCAGCAGGTGTTCTTCAAACTGCTAACGTGAATTGTCTATGCCATGCTACAATGTGGGATTCAGAAAAAGATGCTGAAATGTCTGAAAGGTCGGACACAGGCGAGAGCGTATCGGGAGACGGAGACCAACCAGACCTCCCTCATCCTTGGCGCTATCTCATAGAAGTTTTCCATGTCCAGACCTGAAGGTCCAGAATTCTGCTGGTTTAGATGTTATTCATCCAAACTGGGAATCAGCAGAACCTGATGACCTGCTGAGGAGGTAATTCATAGTTTTAGATCAGGATCATATCAGAAGAATATAAGAAAGAACAGCAGTTAATACAGAATGATGGAAAACGGGTCCCTATGTCCTCCAGCAGTCTAAGCCTATAGCAGCAGAACTATAGAGATAGATCAGGAACCACTGAGCGGTTCCTGAACTGGAAACACTGAGCGGTTCCTGAACTGGAAACACTGACTGGTTCCTGAACTGGAAACACTGACTGGTTCCTGAACTGGAAACACTGAGCGGTTCCTGAACTGGAAACACTGACTGGTTCCTGAACTGGAAACACTGACTGGTTCCTGAACTGGAAACACTGAGCGGTTCCTGAACTGGAAACACTGACTGGTTCCTGAACTGGAAACACTGACTGGTTCCTGAACTGGAAACACTGAGCGGTTCCTGAACTGGAAACACTGAGCGGTTCTTGAACTGGAAACACTGAGCGGTTCCTGAACTGGAAACACTGAGCGGTTCCTGAACTGGACACACTGAGCGGTTCCTGAACTGGAAACACTGGAAACACTGAGCGGTTCCTGAACTGGACACACTGAGCGGTTCCTGAACTGGAAACACTGAGCGGTTCCTGAACTGGAAACACTGAGCGGTTCCTGAACTGGAAACACTGAGCGGTTCCTGAACTGGAAACACTGAGCGGTTCCTGAACTGGAAACACTGACTGGTTCCTGAACTGGAAACACTGAGCGGTTCCTGAACTGGAAACACTGACTGGTTCCTGAACTGGAAACACTGACTGGTTCCTGAACTGGAAACACTGAGCGGTTCCTGAACTGGAAACACTGAGCGGTTCTTGAACTGGAAACACTGAGCGGTTCCTGAACTGGAAACACTGAGCGGTTCCTGAACTGGACACACTGAGCGGTTCCTGAACTGGAAACACTGGAAACACTGAGCGGTTCCTGAACTGGACACACTGAGCGGTTCCTGAACTGGAAACACTGAGCGGTTCCTGAACTGGAAACACTGAGCGGTTCCTGAACTGGAAACACTGAGCGGTTCCTGAACTGGAAACACTGAGCGGTTCCTGAACTGGAAACACTGACTGGTTCCTGAACTGGAAACACTGAGCGGTTCTTGAACTGGAAACACTGAGCGGTTCTTGAACTGGAAACACTGAGCGGTTCCTGAACTGGACACACTGAGCGGTTCCTGAACTGGAAACACTGAGCGGTTCCTGAACTGGAAACACTGACTGGTTCCTGAACTGGAAACACTGAGCGGTTCTTGAACTGGAAACACTGAGCGGTTCCTGAACTGGAAACACTGAGCGGTTCCTGAACTGGAAACACTGAGCGGTTCCTGAACTGGAAACACTGAGCGGTTCCTGAACTGGAAACACTGAGCGGTTCCTGAACTGGAAACACTGACTGGTTCCTGAACTGGAAACACTGAGCGGTTCCTGAACTGGAAACACTGACTGGTTCCTGAACTGGAAACACTGACTGGTTCCTGAACTGGAAACACTGACTGGTTCCTGAACTGGAAACACTGAGCGGTTCCTGAACTGGAAACACTGACTGGTTCCTGAACTGGAAACACTGAGCGGTTCCTGAACTGGAAACACTGAGCGGTTCCTGAACTGGAAACACTGAGCGGTTCCTGAACTGGAAACACTGAGCGGTTCCTGAACTGGAAACACTGAGCGGTTCCTGAACTGGAAACACTGAGCGGTTCCTGAACTGGAAACACTGAGCGGTTCCTGAACTGGACACACTGAGCGGTTCCTGAACTGGAAACACTGAGCGGTTCCTGAACTGGAAACACTGAGCGGTTCCTGAACTGGAAACACTGACTGGTTCCTGAACTGGAAACACTGAGCGGTTCCTGAACTGGAAACACTGACTGGTTCCTGAACTGGAAACACTGACTGGTTCCTGAACTGGAAACACTGAGCGGTTCCTGAACTGGAAACACTGACTGGTTCCTGAACTGGAAACACTGAGCGGTTCCTGAACTGGAAACACTGAGCGGTTCCTGAACTGGAAACACTGAGCGGTTCCTGAACTGGAAACACTGAGCGGTTCCTGAACTGGAAACACTGACTGGTTCCTGAACTGGAAACACTGAGCGGTTCCTGAACTGGAAACACTGAGCGGTTCTTGAACTGGAAACACTGAGCGGTTCCTGAACTGGAAACACTGAGCGGTTCCTGAACTGGAAACACTGAGCGGTTCCTGAACTGGAAACACTGACTGGTTCCTGAACTGGAAACACTGAGCGGTTCCTGAACTGGAAACACTGAGCGGTTCTTGAACTGGAAACACTGAGCGGTTCCTGAACTGGAAACACTGAGCGGTTCCTGAACTGGAAACACTGAGCGGTTCCTGAACTGGAAACACTGAGCGGTTCCTGAACTGGAAACACTGAGCGGTTCCTGAACTGGAAACACTGAGCGGTTCCTGAACTGGAAACACTGAGCGGTTCCTGAACTGGAAACACTGAGCGGTTCCTGAACTGGAAACACTGACTGGTTCCTGAACTGGAAACACTGACTGGTTCCTGAACTGGAAACACTGAGCGGTTCCTGAACTGGAAACACTGACTGGTTCCTGAACTGGACACACTGAGCGGTTCCTGAACTGGAAACACTGAGCGGTTCCTGAACTGGAAACACTGACTGGTTCCTGAACTGGAAACACTGACTGGTTCCTGAACTGGAAACACTGACTGGTTCCTGAACTGGAAACACTGACTGGTTCCTGAACTGGAAACACTGAGCGGTTCCTGAACTGGAAACACTGAGCGGTTCCTGAACTGGAAACACTGACTGGTTCCTGAACTGGAAACACTGACTGGTTCCTGAACTGGAAACACTGACTGGTTCCTGAACTGGAAACACTGAGCGGTTCCTGAACTGGAAACACTGACTGGTTCCTGAACTGGAAACACTGAGCGGTTCCTGAACTGGAAACACTGAGCGGTTCCTGAACTGGAAACACTGACTGGTTCCTGAACTGGAAACACTGAGCGGTTCCTGAACTGGAAACACTGAGCGGTTCCTGAACTGGAAACACTGACTGGTTCCTGAACTGGAAACACTGAGCGGTTCCTGAACTGGAAACACTGAGCGGTTCCTGAACTGGAAACACTGAGCGGTTCCTGAACTGGAAACACTGAGCGGTTCCTGAACTGGACACACTGAGCGGTTCCTGAACTGGAAACACTGACTGGTTCCTGAACTGGAAACACTGAGCGGTTCCTGAACTGGAAACACTGACTGGTTCCTGAACTGGAAACACTGAGCGGTTCCTGAACTGGAAACACTGAGCGGTTCCTGAACTGGAAACACTGAGCGGTTCCTGAACTGGAAACACTGACTGGTTCCTGAACTGGACACACTGAGTGGTTCCTGAACTGGAAACACTGAGCGGTTCCTGAACTGGAAACACTGACTGGTTCCTGAACTGGACACACTGAGCGGTTCCTGAACTGGAAACACTGACTGGTTCCTGAACTGGAAACACTGAGTGGTTCTTGAACTGGAAACACTGAGCGGTTCCTGAACTGGAAACACTGACTGGTTCCTGAACTGGAAACACTGAGTGGTTCTTGAACTGGAAACACTGAGCGGTTCCTGAACTGGAAACACTGAGCGGTTCCTGAACTGGAAACACTGACTGGTTCCTGAACTGGAAACACTGAGCGGTTCCTGAACTGGAAACACTGACTTGTTCTTGAACTGGAAACACTGAGCGGTTCCTGAACTGGAAACACTGAGCGGTTCCTGAACCGGAAACACTGAGCGGTTCCTGAACTGGAAAAACTGAGCGGTTCCTGAACTGGAAACACTGAGCGGTTCCTGAACTGGACACACTGAGCGGTTCCTGAACTGGACACACTGAGCGGTTCCTGAACTGGACACACTGAGCGGTTCCTGAACTGGAAACACTGACTGGTTCCTGAACTGGAAACACTGAGCGGTTCCTGAACTGGAAACACTGACTGGTTCTTGAACTGGAAACACTGAGCGGTTCCTGAACTGGAAACACTGAGCGGTTCCTGAACTGGAAACACTGAGCGGTTCCTGAACTGGAAACACTGACTGGTTCCTGAACTGGAAACACTGAGCGGTTCCTGAACTGGAAACACTGACTGGTTCTTGAACTGGAAACACTGAGCGGTTCCTGAACTGGAAACACTGAGCGGTTCCTGAACTGGAAACACTGAGCGGTTCCTGAACTGGAAACACTGAGCGGTTCCTGAACTGGAAACACTGAGCGGTTCCTGAACTGGAAACACTGAGCGGTTCCTGAACTGGAAACACTGAGCGGTCTACCTCAGCCTGCAGGGGAATTACAGATGAGGGATTAAAATAATCCCTGAGCTGTTTTCCTTTGTCTTTGCTTGATCAGCGTGTTTGTTAGAAGGGCGGCGGCGGCGGCGGTCAGCTGACCCTCCAAACATTCACCTTTGCTTTAATCTGATCCCAAAACATTGTTTTCACTATTTTCGATAATCTTTGTACGTGTGTGCATGAAGGTTTACATCTCATTAGATAAACTATTAAAATAATCAGATTTTTTTTTCCTTCTTTGATTATAAATAATGTTATTTAGAGTTATTATATAAAAACTGTAGGAAATGGCGTCAAGCAGTGATCTGCACTCTGTTCACTACTACTAGTAGTGCTCTACTATTACTAGTCTTTGACCACAGGAAGCTGGTTAGCTAAACCAGTAAGGAGCCCAGCGGGTCCCGTTTGGCCCCTGAACCGGTTCTGAATAAAACCGAACCTTAAGCTGCGGATGATGATGAAGATGATGAAGATGATGAAGGTGGACCTCCTCCTCATCGTCGCTGGCTGCAGGATTTGAAAGGAATCTTGTTGCTTTAATCTGAAATGCGAGCTGGGAATTATCCCCAGTGACACAAACTTCCAGCTCGCTGCGTGTTTGGTTCTGTCCGGGCGGATTAGAGAAGAACCCCCGCGGGTCGCCCCCCCCCAGCGGGTCGCCCCCCCGCCTCGCTCCCAGGATTAAGGCAGCGTCTCCAGAGCAGCGAGGATTAAAGCTGCCAGATTAAGACTCCTTTTGTTGAAGGTGTGAGATGAGATGAAGACGAGGAGCTGGATTAGTAGAGAAGTGCTGAACTCTTGCACTGAGATCCAAATGTTTCTGGGCCGGGCCCAGAACTCCCCACAGGTCCACACAGACAGAGGAGGAAGATTCTGATGGACTGATCAGAACCTGAAGGTCTGACAGCAGCTCAGGAAGGTTCTGGAAGAAACATGTTTGGATCAGAACCAAAGCGGATTCTGCAGGTGGATGGGTTCTGACCCGGTTCAGACTATCTGACCAGAACCTGATTTCCACACAGAAGAATAATCAGAACTAATCTGCTCCAGAACCGGCTGCAGAACCAAGACCTGGTTCTAGCTCCTCACCATGTGACGGTTCCCATGACAACAGCAGAGGTCCTGATGTGTCTCAGATTAACCAAATTATTGCTGCGACATGAGATTAGAAAGAACAGTCGGCTTGTATTCATCAGATTACAGCTGCGGGTTAATCCCTGATGGGGGGTAATCTGGGAAAGACGCTGGCTCAGCAGGAACTGCAGGAAAACAACACAGAACTGTAGGTTCTGGTTCTGCTGCCTGGAGGTGGATCTCAGCAGGTTCTGCAGAACCTTCAGATCAGTGGATCAGAACAGGTGCTGGAAGGAGACCGGGTCGAACCAGAACCACGGCCAGTTCTTGGTTCTTCTCTAAATGTGTCTCCTGTCCTGCTGGTACAGGGACTCTATCAGGTTCTCCAGAACCTTCAGTGGGTTCTAGGGAGACTTTCAGAGCCACCAATTGGAACCAGGAGGAACCACAGCCTGGTAATATAACCCCGGATTCTCCTCAGTAACCAAGGTTCTGGTTCTGGCATCAGAGGTTCTTTAGAGAACAACCAGCATTATGAAGACCAAGGAGGGAACCCAGCAGACCATGTAGGCTCTGCAGGAACATCTGTCCTCAGGACCCTGGAAGATCTGGACTGTCTCCACCAGTGGGACCTGAGGAGATGACCTGTTGCTCCAGATGATGTTGGTGAAGAAGAGCCAACCGAAGCAGAACCTGTCTGCAGGGTGGTGGCAGCATCATGCTGTGGGACAGAGAAGCTGTTCAGAGATTATAGTGAAGATGGATGGAGATTCACAAGGAGCACCTCCACCTTCCAGGAGGAGAACCACCCTAAACCTCCAACTGGAGAAACCATAGCAGGGTTAGATGTTGGATCAGAACGGCCTAGTCAAAGTCCAAAATCTGTATCAGGATCTCTCCTGGGTCTCTATCCGTTAGAGGCAGAGGAGCAGACAGAAGGAGTTCCTAACTCATCCAGTTGTGCTGCAGTGGACTTCAGAACACCTGAGCTGAGGAAGTTCTCTGAAGTATCTGAGAAAGGTCTGTATGCAGGTCTGAAGGTCCTGAACAGAGAGATGTTGGTCGGGGTCAGAGAGTCCAGGTGGTCTGATGTGTTTGGACCAGGTTCATCTCCCAGGAGCAGCGTTGATCGCAGATCAGGGAGTCAGCGTTGATCGCAGATCAGGGAGTCAGCGTTGATCGCAGATCAGGGAGTCAGCGTTGATCGCAGATCAGGGAGTCAGCGGTGATCGCAGATCAGGGAGTCAGCGTTGATCGCAGATCAGGGAGTCAGCGTTGATCGCAGATCAGGGAGTCAGCGTTGATCGCAGATCAGGGAGTCAGCGTTGATCGCAGATCAGGGAGTCAGCAATGATCGCATATCAGGGAGTCAGCGTTGATCGCCGATCAGGGAGTCGGCGTTGATCACAGATCAGGGAGTCAGCGTTGATCGCAGATCAGGGAGTCAGGATTGATCGCAGATCAGGGAGTCGGCATTGATCACAGATCAGGGAGTCAGCGTTGATCGCAGATCAGGGAGTCAGGATTGATCGCAGATCAGGGAGTCGGCGTTGATCGCAGATCAGGGAGTCAGCGTTGATCACAGATCAGGGAGTCAGCGTTGATCACAGATCAGGGAGTCGGCGTTGTTCGCAGATCAGGGAGTCGGCGTTGATCTCAGATCAGGGAGTCAGCGTTGATCGCAGATCAGGGAGTCAGCGTTGATCGCAGATCAGGGAGTCAGGATTGATCGCAGATCAGGGAGTCAGGATTGATCGCAGATCAGGGAGTCGGCGTTGATCGCAGATCAGGGAGTCGGCGTTGATCGCAGATCAGGGAGTCGGCGTTGATCGCAGATCAGGGAGTCAGGATTGATCGCAGATCAGGGAGTCGGCGTTGATCGCAGATCAGGGAGTCAGCGTTGATCGCAGATCAGGGAGTCGGCGTTGATCGCAGATCAGGGAGTCAGGATTGATCGCAGATCAGGGAGTCGGCGTTGATCGCAGATCAGGGAGTCAGCGTTGATCACAGATCAGGGAGTCAGCGTTGATCACAGATCAGGGAGTCGGCGTTGTTCGCAGATCAGGGAGTCGGCGTTGATCTCAGATCAGGGAGTCAGCGTTGATCGCAGATCAGGGAGTCAGCGTTGATCGCAGATCAGGGAGTCAGGATTGATCGCAGATCAGGGAGTCAGGATTGATCGCAGATCAGGGAGTCGGCGTTGATCGCAGATCAGGGAGTCGGCGTTGATCGCAGATCAGGGAGTCGGCGTTGATCGCAGATCAGGGAGTCAGGATTGATCGCAGATCAGGGAGTCGGCGTTGATCGCAGATCAGGGAGTCAGCGTTGATCGCAGATCAGGGAGTCGGCGTTGATCGCAGATCAGGGAGTCAGGATTGATCGCAGATCAGGGAGTCGGCGTTGATCGCAGATCAGGGAGTCAGGATTGATCGCAGATCAGGGAGTCGGCGTTGATCGCAGATCAGGGAGTCGGCGTTGATCTCAGATCAGGGAGTCAGGATTGATCGCAGATCAGGGAGTCAGGATTGATCGCAGATCAGGGAGTCAGGATTGATCGCAGATCAGGGAGTCAGGATTGATCGCAGATCAGGGAGTCGGCGTTGATCGCAGATCAGGGAGTCGGCGTTGATCGCAGATCAGGGAGTCGGCGTTGATCGCAGATCAGGGAGTCAGCGTGCCTTTGGTCAGGCTGAGGAAACGCTGCAGCATCTGTTTAGACTAGCTCTACCTCCTACAGTGAGCGGCTGGTTTAGAACACAGTTTTAATAATAAACTTTTTATTTTTGGTCCTAGATGTTCATCAGACCTACGGAGGTTGGTTTGTCTGGTTCATCTTCTGTTCGCTCAGACAAAGATGAGCATTTAGCTCAGCAGGAGAAATAAAATGAAGGAGGCGGGTTCTGCAGATGTTGGACTGATGTTCAGAGGCCTTCTGTCTTTACGTCTGAGGACAGAGGGACAGAGGGACAGAGGGACAGAGTTAGCTTATCAGACCTGAAGGATGTAGATAGGTTCTGTGGCATGTTAATAATGATATGCTTATTTAAATTTTTTTGGGGGGGATTGATGTCTTTTAATGTCTCTTTTCTGTCTCTCCATCTCTCCGTCTCTCTTTCTGTCTCTCCGTCTCTCTGTCTGTCTGTCTCTCTATCTGTCTCTCCGTCACTCTGTCTCTCTGTCTATCTGTCTGTCTCTCTGTCTATCTGTCTCTCTGTCTGTCTCTCCGTAACTCTGTCTCTCTGTCTGTCTCTCCGTCTCTCTGTCTGTTTGTCTGTCTCTCCATCTCTCTATCTGTCTCTCTGTTTGTCTCTCTCTATCCGTCTCTGTGTCTGTCTGTCTCTCCGTCTCTCTGTCCGTCTCTGTGTCTCTCCGTCTCTCTGTCTCTCCGTCTATCTGTCTGTCTGTCCATCTCTCCGTCTCTGTGTCTCTCCGTCTGTCTCTCTGTCTGTCTCTCCGTCTCCCTGTCTTTCTCTCTGTCTGTCTCTCTGTCTGTCTCTCAGTCTCTCTGTCTGTCTCTCTGTCTGTCTCTCAGTCTCTCTGTCTGTCTCTCTGTCTCTCTGTCTGTCTCTCCGTCTCTCTGTCTGTCTCTCAGTCTCTCTGTCTGTCTCTCTGTCTGTCTCTCAGTCTCTCTGTCTGTCTCTCTGTCTATCTGTCTGTCTGTCCATCTCTCCGTCTGTCTCTCTGTCTGTCTCTCCGTCTCCCTGTCTGTCTCTCTGTCTGTCTCTCTGTCTGTCTCTCAGTCTCTCTGTCTGTCTCTCCGTCTCTCTGTCTGTCTCTCAGTCTCTCTGTCTGTCTCTCCGTCTCTCTGTCTGTCTCTCTGTCTGTCTCTCCGTCTCTCTGTCTGTCTCTCTGTCTGTCTGTCTGTCTCTCTGTCTGTCTCTCCGTCTCCCTGTCAGTCTCTCTGTCTGTCTCTCCGTCTCTCTGTCTGTCTCTCTGTCTGTCTCCCTGTCTCTCTGTCTCTCTGTCCATCTCTCCGTCTCTCTGTCTCTCTGTCTGTCTCTCCGTCTCCCTGTCTGTCTGTCTCTCTGTCTGTCTCTCCGTCTCCCTGTCAGTCTCTCTGTCTGTCTCTCCGTCTCTCTGTCTGTCTCTCTGTCTGTCTCCCTGTCTCTCTGTCTCTCTGTCCATCTCTCCGTCTCTCTGTCTCTCTGTCTGTCTCTCCGTCTCTCTGTCTGTCTCTCTGTCTGTCTCCCTGTCTCTCTGTCTCTCTGTCCATCTCTCCGTCTCTCAGTCTCTCTGTCTGTCTCTCTGTCTCCCTGTCTGTCTCTCTGTCTGTCTCTCTGTCTGTCTCTCAGTCTCTCTGTCTGTCTCTCCGTCTCTCTGTCTGTCTCTCAGTCTCTCTGTCTGTCTCTCCGTCTCTCTGTCTCTCTGTCTGTCTCTCCGTCTCTCTGTCTGTCTCTCTGTCTGTCTCTCCGTCTGTCTGTCCATCTCTCCGTCTCTGTGTCTCTCCGTCTGTCTCTCTGTCTGTCTCTCCGTCTCCCTGTCTGTCTCTCTGTCTGTCTCTCTGTCTGTCTCTCAGTCTCTCTGTCTGTCTCTCCGTCTCTCTGTCTGTCTCTCAGTCTCTCTGTCTGTCTCTCCGTCTCTCTGTCTCTCTGTCTGTCTCTCCGTCTCTCTGTCTGTCTCTCTGTCTGTCTCTCCGTCTCTCTGTCTGTCTCTCTGTCTGTCTGTCTGTCTGTCTCTCTGTCTGTCTCTCCGTCTCCCTGTCAGTCTCTCTGTCTGTCTCTCCGTCTCTCTGTCTGTCTCTCTGTCTGTCTCCCTGTCTCTCTGTCTCTCTGTCCATCTCTCCGTCTCTCTGTCTCTCTGTCTGTCTCTCCGTCTCCCTGTCTGTGGGCGAGGCCTCAGGTTGGAGGGAAGCTGAATATTTTATGGTTTTTTTAAAGTTGGTCTCCTAATCGCCATGGTGATGGAGATGCTGTGGGCCATCAGATGATCCGCTCTCAGCTTCCTGTGTGTTTGGGCTGTTTAACCTAAATTACTTTGGTAAATATTCATCCTCATATCTGCGTTTTTAAATATTCATCAGATCGTCTGTGAACCCGAGGCGCTGAGCTGAGCTCTGGATTTAACCATCTGAAGCTCAGAGAAACCAGAATGGACCGGCTAGCCCAGATCCAGTTCTGGTTCTGATGCCCCAGTCGGTTCTGCTTCTCTGATCCAGTTTGTGTTGTAGGTTCTGATGATGATCTGGTTCCGTGGGTCAGATCAGCTGCTTCACTCAGGTCTCCATCATAGTTGGTCCTCTTAGAGCAGGTGGAACCTGCAGCTCGTTAGCTTTAGCTTAGCTCCTGATAGAATCTCCAGAATCAGGAAATGCTTTGATTGTCTGCTGATTCTCTGCATGAGAGGCGGATCCTCCTGCTCTGCTTCCACTAGAACGTCAGGTGGAGTTCAGCTGACAGATGATCCAAGGATCGGTTCTGATGGACCGGTTCCCATCAGAACCAGAACCAGACCTGGAGTGGCGGTGGCTCCAGCAGGCTCCCTGCAGGCGTCCATCTCAGCGGGCGCCGACCTCCAGCGGTCAGAGACGTCTTTGTGGGGAGGACGAGTTTCTGGGTCACGGCGCTCCTCGGTTTCCCCGGGCGGCTGCATACTCTGAATGTGCCACCAGACTGATTAATGGTTGGCTGCAAGTGTGTCAGAGCGTAACCACGGGAAATTGGATCACCTCTGGGATTGGCCGAGGTTAACAGAGGTTAACGACTCACAGAGACACGGGATCGCCCTCCTGATCCAGAACGCTTTTTCTCTGTCTTCCCTCTCTGGGTCGGTCTGTGGATCGGATCAGGACAGCAGAAGCTGGTTCTGATCCGATCTGAGACCGGCAGGTGGGTCAGAACCAAAACCAGAAGATGAGCGTGGTTCAGTCTGATCCTCAGGTTTGGGTCTTTGTTGAGATTATGGAGTTCAGTTCTGCTGACGAACGAAACCTTTCAGCATCTCTGCTGGAGGGTAAGGTTGACCTCCTGAGCATCGGGAGGGTGGGGGGGTGAGGGGGGTGGGGAGGGATGAGGAGGGTGAGGAGCGTGAGGGGGGTGGGGGGGTTGAGGGGGGTGAGGAGCGTGAGGGGGGTGGGGGGGTTGAGGAGGGTGAGGGGGGTGGGGAGGGTGAGGGGGGTGGGGAGGATGAGGAGGTTGGGGATGGTGAGGGGGGTGGGGAGGGTGAGGGGGGTGGGGAGGATGAGGAGCGTGAGGAAAGAAGCTCTCCAGTGGAACATCTGGAACCTTCTCTGGATCTTCTAGAATCCTGGAACCTTTCAGCTCCTGTAGAACCCAGACTGACAGAAGCAACTTGATCAAAGATCCCGGTGTCCCGATGATTGGTCCCAATAATCCGGGTTTTTGAGGTTCTGGTTCGGCTGAACATGCAGACAGAAAGATGGCGGCTGGATGGACAGGAGACGGTACCCCCCCCCCCCCCCCCCCCCCCCCCCCCCCCCCCCCTCCCACCATCAGGTGTAGTTCTGGTGGGCGGGTTCTGTGGTCCGTATTGGTCCAGTTCAGAGACATTTCCAGTCACATCCTCCCCTTTCACACGGTTTCCCTCCGGTTCTGAGCCTGAAACCAGTTGGGTCCATCCAGTGGACAGAACCAGAACCAGGCTGTGACTGGTTTGACCAGCAGTTTGGTTCTGAACTCAGAGTTAACGGGTCGGTACCAGAGTTCTTCTCAGTAGGTGGTTCTGTCTGATGTTGCTAAGATGCAATAACCTAAATGCTAACCCTAATGCTAACGGCCCGCTACTGGGACCAACAGAAGATTTATGGGCGGTTCCAGTATGACTTAGACTTAGACTTTAGACTTAGACTTTACTGTCATTTTGTACACAGAGGTGATACAAAAGGAAATTGATGATATTTCCAATATTAAGGTGCAGCAGTGACCAAATATAAACATGATATATGATATAAAGTTTTCAGCATTCAGCGCTTTTTTTTCTTTAAACCCATTTTATCCAACAGTTCATCAGTGTGATGGCGGCGGGGAAGAAGCTGCTGCAGAACCTGCTGGTCCTTCAATTCTATTCAGTTTATTTCTATAGCTCCAATTCACATCATGTCATCTCAGGTCATTTTATAGATCCAGATCAACCAGATCATCCAGTCAGATTGATTCAAAGTTTTCTATCTAAGGAAAACCAGCTGATTGCATCGACTCATTGACTCTTCAGCAATCCCTCACACTAAGCATGCTTGTAGCGACAGTGGAGAGGAAAAACTCCCTTTGAACAGGAAGAAACCTCCAGCAGAACCAGGCTCAGTGTGAGCGGCCATCTGCTGAGGCCCACTGGGGTTCAAGGAGACAGAAGCAGACATAGAAAAAGAAGCATAGATACAAAAGGCAACTGTCAACCAGCTCCACAGGATATTTGGAGGATATTTAACTTCTTTAACTTCTTCTCTAACTTTTCTTTAACCTGAAGCACTGATAATAATAATAATATGTTGGTCAGAGCAAACGATGATCCAGCAGATATGAAATGTTTTCTGGTCGTCGTGTTCAGCAGCCATGTTTCAGTGAATCTGCTGCTGCCTTCATCCTGCAGCCTCTATCCAGTGTTCGTCTTTAGTTCTGAATAAATCGGTTGTTTAATATTTTTCCATCTTTATCCAGTAAACAGAAAAAACTACATCAGCCTGAAGATTCTTTATCACATGAAAAATCGTCGCTTCGTGGATAAATATGATGCCTTAGATCTTTGGAGTATTAATGAACATAAAGTTAATTAATTCACAGAACAGATTGAAATCTGTTTCTTTCTATTATTTTATCAGCCGGTTAGTTTTTAACAGATCATATTTTATCATTTCCAGCTCAGTTTTTAAGTTACAGTGACAGGAAACTGGTCCAGAGTAAATCAAACTAATCATGATAAATATTAAAGTTATTAATAACTATAACTAGTAGTTTGTTTGGCAAACATTCAGACGCTGATGAGGTCTGATCAAATGTAGGAAGCTTTACTGTTTCCATCAGAGATACGTCCATACACCTCCTCCTCCTCCTCCTCCTCCTCCTCCTCCTGGCCTGGAGGCGTTGCAGCTGAGTGAGGAGGAAGAGGAGGGTCAGATAATCAGTGTGTGTGTTACAGGGTAATTATTAGTAATTAGCATATTATTGTAATGGGGTGATGCAGACAGCCTGGAGAGCAGCCAGATATCTCCTCTCTCTCTCAGCCAGAGGCGGCAGGCCGACTGCTGCATTATTCATGTTTAGCCGCAGGCTAGTTAGCTGGCTGCGCTAACCCTGGTGCTGCTGCTCTTCCTCCTGGAGAACACTTTATACACACAGAGCATCTTCCTCCTCTACCTCCCTGTAACTGGGCTTCACGGCCACCAGTACTGCAGGACTCTGGAGACCAGTCTCTGGACCTCAGTTCTTCTGTCTGGGTCTCTGGGTCTGAGGAGGCAGAGCGGCTCTGGTTCCTCCCAGAGACTCTGGTTCCTCCCAGAGACTCTGGTTCCTCCCAGAGACTCTGGAGACTCTCTACCTAGAACCGCTCTCATCAAATGGACCTTCCCTCTGGACCCGTCCTTCCTGGACCCGTCCTTCCTGGACCCGTCCTTCCTGGACCCGTCCTTCCTGGACCCGTCCTTCCTGGACCCGTCCTTCCTGGACCCGTCCTACCTGGACCCGTCCTTCCTGGACCCGTCCTACCTGGACCCGTCCTACCTGGACCCGTCCTACCTGGACCCGTCCTTCCTGGACCCGTCCTACCTGGACCCGTCCTTCCTGGACCCGTCCTACCTGGACCCGTCCTTCCTGGACCCGTCCTTCCTGGACCCGTCCTACCTGGACCCGTCCTACCTGGACCCGTCCTTCCTGGACCCGTCCTTCCTGGACCCGTCCTTCCTGGACCCGTCCTACCTGGACCCGTCCTTCCTGGACCCGTCCTACCTGGACCCGTCCTTCCTGGACCCGTCCTTCCTGGACCCGTCCTTCCTGGACCCGTCCTACCTGGACCCGTCCTTCCTGGACCCGTCCTTCCTGGACCCGTCCTACCTGGACCCGTCCTTCCTGGACCCGTCCTACCTGGACCCGTCCTTCCTGGACCCGTCCTTCCTGGACCCGTCCTTCCTGGACCCGTCCTTCCTGGACCCGTCCTACCTGGACCCGTCCTTCCTGGACCCGTCCTTCCTGGACCCGTCCTTCCTGGACCCGTCCTACCTGGACCCGTCCTTCCTGGACCCGTCCTACCTGGACCCGTCCTTCCTGGACCCGTCCTTCCTGGACCCGTCCTTCCTGGACCCGTCCTACCTGAACCCGTCCTTCCTGGACCCGTCCTTCCTGGACCCGTCCTTCCTGGACCCGTCCTACCTGGACCCGTCCTTCCTGGACCCGTCCTTCCTGGACCCGTCCTTCCTGGACCCGTCCTTCCTGGACCCGTCCTTCCTGGACCCGTCCTTCCTGGACCCGTCCTACCTGGACCCGTCCTTCCTGGACCCGTCCTTCCTGGACCCGTCCTTCCTGGACCCGTCCTTCCTGGACCCGTCCTTCCTGGACCCGTCCTACCTGGACCCGTCCTTCCTGGACCTGTCCTTCCTGGACCCGTCCTTCCTGGACCCGTCCTACCTGAACCCGTCCTTCCTGGACCCGTCCTTCCTGGACCCGTCCTTTCTGGACCCGTCCTACCTGAACCCGTCCTTCCTGGACCTGTCCTTCCTGGACCTGTCCTTCCTGGACCCGTCCTTCCTGGACCCGTCCTTCCTGGACCCGTCCTACCTGAACCCGTCCTTCCTGGACCCGTCCTTCCTGGACCCGTCCTACCTGGACCCGTCCTTCCTGGACCCGTCCTTCCTGGACCCGTCCTACCTGGACCCGTCCTTCCTGGACCCGTCCTTCCTGGACCCGTCCTTCCTGGACCCGTCCTACCTGGACCCGTCCTTCCTGGACCCGTCCTTTCTGGACCCGTCCTTCCTGGACCCGTCCTTCCTGGACCCGTCCTTCCTGGACCCGTCCTACCTGGACCCGTCCTTCCTGGACCCGTCCTTCCTGGACCCGTCCTTCCTGGACCCGTCCTTCCTGGACCCGTCCTTCCTGGACCTGTCCTTCCTGGACCCGTCCTTCCTGGACCCGTCCTACCTGGACCCGTCCTACCTGGACCCGTCCTTCCTGGACCCGTCCTACCTGGACCCGTCCTTCCTGGACCCGTCCTACCTGGACCTGTCCTTCCTGGCCCTGTCCTTCCTGGACCCGTCCTACCTGGACCTGTCCTTCCTGGACCCGTCCTACCTGGACCTGTCCTTCCTGGCCCTGTCCTTCCTGGACCTGTCCTTCCTGGCCCTGTCCTTCCTGGACCTGTCCTTCCTGGACCTGTCCTTCCTGGACCCGTCCTTCCTGGACCCGTCCTTCCTGGACCTGTCCTTCCTGGCCCTGTCCTTCTTGGACCCTATCCTTCCTGGACCTGTCCTTCCTGGACCCGTCCTTCCTGGACCCGTCCTTCCTGGACCCGTCCTTCCTGGACCCGTCCTTCCTGGCCCTGTCCTTCCTGGCCCTGTCCTTCCTGGACCTGTCCTTCCTGGCCCTGTCCTTCCTGGACCTGTCCTTCCTGGACCTGTCCTTCCTGGCCCTGTCCTTCCTGGACCCGTCCTTCCTGGACCCGTCCTTCCTGGACCCGTCCTTCCTGGACCCGTCCTTCCTGGACCGGTACCATCCGTCTCTCTGTCTTCTCATATGTCTGTCTGGTTCTGTCGGGAGCATCTTTCTCTGTCTCGTCCCATCAGGCTCCGTCGCCATGGCGACCTGCAGGAAGTCTGACGTGTCATCTTGTCTGGTCCGTTCAGGGCTGTAGCTAGCGGCTAGCTCTGAGGCTAACGGGACGCCTGACGATGGCGGACGCATTAGATGAGCTTGGTTACTCCTAGATAATTGGCCCCTGGATGTTTGATGTTGGGCCCAGTGTGGAGCACAGCGCCCCCTGTGGGGAGGCTGCTAATGCCAGCTTCCGCCCAAAGGATGTAAATAACACAGCGTCCATGTTTCTGAGAGCGCTCCTGATTCTGGGTCAGTGGGACGCTCACTCACAGATGTCTCATTTTCTGTCTTCAGGTTTGAATTTCATCTTGAAGATTATAATCTGGATTAGTTCCACCGGAACCTTTCTAATCCCTCTTCTTATTCTCCTTCAGCTGTCTGCTCATTAAAGGGAGACCCAGGATTTTATTATAATGAAATAACATCTGGGCCTGGTGGGAGTCTGGACTGAGCCTAACTGGGCCAGACTGGACTAACTGAGGGGACTCAGAACCTCTGACTGGGATTATTTCAGCAAAAATCCTCTGAATCCCTGAGAGACGCTGCAGCGTTGTTAACATTCAACTGGTGATCTGACTCTGGCGACGGCAGAACAACAGCCTCTGTGTGTGTGTGTGTGTGTGTGGTGGGAGGGGGGGTCCTTCATTACAGACAATCAACCCAGAGGAACCACAGGTTCCAGATCTGCCTGTCAGAACCAGGACCCGGTCCGTTAGGGTCCGGTTGGAACTGTCAGAGGGTCTGAGATGGAAACGATCTGAAGAACTAAAGCATCTGGGTCAGAAGAAGATGGTTGGATTCTTCTCAGAGGGCGAGCGAGCCTCAGGAGAGAGAGAGAGAGAGAGTGATGAAGAGGAGGAGCACTTCGCTCATCGATGAGGGATTAGGATGGATTGGAAGCTGTAATCCCAGCAGCAGAAGAAGAAACTTTTCTCTTGTCTGCTTTTTGTCTCTGGTTCCTCCGATGATCCAGAAGGTCTGATGATGAGAAAGCGAAGCCTTTAGATCAGCGTCACATCAGGAGAGTTTAGAAGATGGTTACAAGAACACAACTAGAAATCACATTTCTGTGATCAATCTCTGATTTCCAGTAACAAAAATCAATCTCTTAGAAATGAAGGAGAAATTCCCACCCCTGATGAGTCTGTGACACTCCTTACCTGTTGGTGGCGCTAACGCACCTCTTTAATACGGCCTTTAAACGACGAAGAAGATGAGGAAGATTCATAGCTTCCAAACTTTTTAGTTGACAACAAAGAAGAAATGGAAACCTTTAATCTTTTAGCCACGCCCACCCAGGTCCCCCGAAGGTCAGAGGAGCTGAGAGGAGCCGCTCATATAACCTGGAAGCTGACAGAAAGCTGCAGCAGCGATACGACAGGAAATACCCGTCTCCATGGTAACGTCAGCAGGCCCACGGCGCTCCACGACCCCTCTCCCAAGGGGTGGCGGGTCACAACCCCCGCTCAGGTTTCAACACGCTCTTTCATCAGCGCCGGCACGGCAAGGTTTCCGTAACCATGGCAACAGCAGCCACAACATCAGCCCTCCGGCGTCTCAGGGAGAAATGGAAGAAAGCGTGTGACACCGTTTCCCTTCGCTGAGGGCCTCATGGGCAGGAGAACGTGGAGACCAGAGCAGGTCCAGAACCTCTGACTCATTCTGGGCCGCTGGATTCTGCTCCAGAACGTGATCTGGGACCGTCAGCCATCAGAGAGCATGGACACCAGGCAGAACCACCTTCAGATCCTCAGCTTGGCCTTCAGCACCGTCACCCCAGACATGGTCCATCAGAACCTGGACAGCCTGAACCTGCAGCTGGACCTCCAGCTTCCTGAATGACCTGCAGCAGCTGAAGAACATCTCCTCACGGATGACGTTCTCTTCCATCAAACAGGACCACCCATAACTATGTTCAGAAGAAGGTCCAGTATGAGCTGCTGGTCACCTTCTCCGCCGCCGTCACGCCGTCTGTCCTACGTTCTTCCAATGACCTGACCTTCATGGAGAACCGGTGCAGGTCCAGGATCAGGAACATATGAGCTAACATCTCTGCAGAGCCCACACATCCTGGACTCCAGCATTCTGACCTTCAGAGCGGCTCCAGAGAGCACTGGTTCCTCAAACTAGCCTCCACAGATCATGAAAGATGGCGACGGTCGCTCCAGCAGAAGCTAACGCTAAGCTGGGCGTCAGGTGCGCAGGCTGAAGGTCCGAGGCAGGAGGAGGTCTGGGTGTTTTCAGAACTATTGATCAAGCAGCTGAGGAATAAAGAGGCCAGGCGATCAATAGCTGCACATTATGATTAATTACTGCTCCTTCACACACATTCAGGCCTCAGGGTGTGTTTTCTGCTTCCTGTCATCGCTCTGCCAACACGCACTCAGAGCAGGAATGTGACGGAATGACTGTGTGTGAGAGACGGATCCCTGGAGGTGTGTGTTTTTGTCTCATTTCCTGCTGAGGCGAGTCGAGGCGAGGAGGAATCCTGACAACAATCTGCTCCCTCTGAAACTCCCCGCTTTGTTTTCCTCTGATGAAAGCAGGACGAGCAAACGGAGCGAGACGCTCGCTGCGGAGAAGCAGCCTTTCATTACCTGCAGGAGCGGCTGCTCCACGCTCCTCTACTGCAGACATCCCAGCCCTAACCCTGCCATGGCCTAGCGCTTAGAGCCGCGCTCCGATAAGGTTCCCGGTCCATCCCCTCAGCCTGCACTCCGGGTCCCTGAGCAAGACCCTTAACCCCACCCTGCTCCCCAAGGGGAGGGGTTAAATACAGAGAGGGAATTTCAGCTGAGGTTTCTGTTCCTCCCACAGAATGAATCATTTCTATAGATCTACCTTTTCTCAGGCGGTCAGCCAGCATAGTGTGAACCGGATCGGCACCATCATGTCAGATGGAGCTCTGAAAACATGCTTCCTCTGACTTCTTCTATTGTCTAAATGTTGGAACCACAGAGGAACATCTAGAGTCTGACTGAGGTCATTTATTGTTTAAGGCTGAGTCCGGTTCTGTTCTACGTTCCTTTAGCTTAGCAGAATCAAATCGTTTTGGTTCTGTTTATTCCAGTCGGCTGTGGGAATCTGGAGTTTGTAGTCTAGTGTCACAGTTGTTGGAACATGGAGGTGATGTTCTCCATGTCTGCAGAGGTTCTAACATCAGTTCCACCATCAGTTCCACCATTGGTTCCACCATTGGTTCAACCGGCGATTCAACCGTTGGTTCCAGTAGCGGTTACACCGCAGGTTCCACCATCTGTTCCACCATAGGTTCCACTGCCATTGGTTCCATCATCGGTTCCACCATGGGTTTCACCACCTTTGGTTCAGTTCCACCAACAGTTTCACCACCTTTGATTCCACCATCGGTTCCACAGCCTTTGGTTCCACCATCAGTTCCACCATCAGTTCCACCGCCTTTGGTTCCACCATCGGTTCCACCGCCTTTGATTCCACCATCGGTTCCACAGCCTTTGGTTCCACCATCAGTTCCACCATCAGTTCCACCGCCTTTGGTTCCACCATCGGTTCCACCGCCTTTGGTTCCACCATCGGTTCCACCATCTTTGGTTCCACCTTCAGTTCCACCATCAGTTCCACCGCCTTTGGTTCCACCATCGGTTCCACCGCCTTTGGTTCCACCATTGGTTCCACCGCCTTTGGTTCCACCATCGGTTCCACCGCCTTTGGTTCCACCTTCAGTTCCACCATCAGTTTCACCGCCTTTGGTTCCACCATTGGTTCCACCGCCTTTGGTTCCACCATCAGTTCCACCACCTTTGGTTCCACCATCGGTTCCACCTCCTTTGGTTCCACCTTCAGTTCCACCATCAGTTCCACCACCTTTGGTTCCACCATCGGTTCCACCGCCTTTGGTTCCACCATCGGTTCCACCGCCTTTGGTTCCACCAACAGTTTCACCACCTTTGATTCCACCATCGGTTCCACAGCCTTTGGTTCCACCATCAGTTCCACCATCAGTTCCACCGCCTTTGGTTCCACCATCGGTTCCACCGCCTTTGGTTCCACCATCGGTTCCACCATCTTTGGTTCCACCTTCAGTTCCACCATCAGTTCCACCGCCTTTGGTTCCACCATCGGTTCCACCGCATTTGGTTCCACCATTGGTTCCACCGCCTTTGGTTCCACCATCGGTTCCACCGCCTTTGGTTCCACCTTCAGTTCCACCATCAGTTTCACCGCCTTTGGTTCCACCATTGGTTCCACCGCCTTTGGTTCCACCATCAGTTCCACCACCTTTGGTTCCACCATCGGTTCCACCGCCTTTGGTTCCACCATCGGTTCCACCGCCTTTGGTTCCACCATTGGTTCCACCGCCTTTGGTTCCACCATCAGTTCCACCGCCTTTGGTTCCACCATCGGTTCCACCGCCTTTGGTTCCACCATCGGTTCCACCGCCTTTGGTTCCACCATCGGTTCCACCGCCTTTGGTTCCACCTTCAGTTCCACCATCGGTTCCACCGCCTTTGGTTCCACCATCGGTTCCACCGCCTTTGGTTCCACCATTGGTTCCACCTCCTTTGGTTCCACCATCAGTTCCACCGCCTTTGGTTCCACCTTCAGTCCCACCATCAGTTCCACCGCTTTTGGTTCCACCGTCGGTTCCACCATCAATTCCACCGCCTTTGGTTCCACCATTGGTTCCACCGCCTTTGGTTCCACCATTGGTTCCACCTCCTTTGGTTCCACCATCAGTTCCACCGCCTTTGGTTCCACCTTCAGTCCCACCATCAGTTCCACCGCTTTTGGTTCCACCGTCGGTTCCACCATCAATTCCACCGCCTTTGGTTCCACCATTGGTTCCACCGCCTTTGGTTCCACCATCAGTTCCACCGCCTTTGGTTCCACCTTCAGTCCCACCATCAGTTCCACCGCTTTTGGTTCCACCGTCGGTTCCACCATCGGTTCCACCGTCAGTTCCACCTCCTTGTGTCCCACAATCAGTTCCACCATTTTTGGTTCCACCGTCGGTTCCAATAGGAGAACATTTGTTTGATGATTATATTTTGTTTCCTGCCACCAAGTTCAGGCACATTTCTGCTGTTCAGCAACTCAGAGGCTCAGATTAGTTTCTGTTTTCCTGAGGCAGCGCTGCCCTGTGTGTGTGTGTGTGGGGGGGGGGGGGGGGGGGGGGGGGCGCTCTGTTTGCTATATAGATGCAAATTCATAGAAGCAGATTAAACAGATTGTGTCTGGTATCTGTTGATGAGCTAACACTGCCCAGCGGGATGATCCTGTGTGAGTTTAATGCGCCTTCTGTTACAAAGGCAGAAAATGAGCCTTCCAGCTATTTAATGTCAAGGCTTTCAGATGACGGCCGCACACACCAGCAGCCATTCCACTGAAGAGGCTGACGAGGCGTCACAGCACACATATACTGACACACAGAGCGGGCGGGCGGGTGTGTGTGCCGGCATGAATGGAGGGATTTAGTGGTCTTTGATTCAGGGAGGAAGGAGGAGGCTTCCATCTATTCTGTGTGTGAGGAGCCGGCAGCAGCGAGCATGCTGGGAAATGGTAATGAACTGGAACCGTCTCCCTCTGAACAACATTAGATGTTTACAAGCTGCTGTCTCTGCTGAGGAGAACCCAGGAAGGTCGCCATCAGGAAAAGCATGGTTGGACCTCAGAACACCCAGAAACCATCAGATTAACCTTTAATCCGGAGTAGATGGAAACTGGAAACACTGGTTCCAAACTGGAAAACATCTCCGAGTCCAAAGAAAGACCCATTTCAGTGAAACATGAATGATAGAACCCTGATTCGCTGGTTCTGATGCGTTGGCAGCCATGTTTCCAGGCTGGTCCACAGCAGGTGGGACACGGGAACCAATCTGGACTCGCATCTCCTTCCTCTGCAGGAGAGATTCACTAAAGTCCAAGCAGGGAAAATCTATTCGGTTCATTTCAGTTCTATAGCTCCAATTCACATCTTATCTCACTTTATAGATCCAGATCAACCAGATCATCCAGTCAGATTAGTTTCTATCTAAGGAAAAGCAGCTGATTGACTCTCAGCAATCCCTCACACCTTTATGGCATTGAAGCTAAAACCCAGAATCCTTTTAGGTATAAATGTTTTAGTCTAGGTGTTAAAACTCCCATTAAGGATAAAATAGGAGTGATCTGTTTGCTATATTTCTGTAAAGAGGCGTTTGGGAGCTAATTAACAATCAGCTTAGAGTGAAGCGAGTAGAATGGCCAGCAGAAGCAAAGGAAAAATAGCCTCAGGTTAAACTTCTAGGATGTGGCTATGATGCTGGTTGGAGGCAGCCATCAGCGGGGGGGGGGATCTGGTGCCACTGGGAGCAAAGGTCCAGCTAGCGGAGCCAAACTGGGAGGAGATGCGGTAGATTCTAGTTTAAAGTCGTCAAGCGACACAGAACATTTGCTGTGTTTGGTGTGAAGCTTCCATTACCCCCCCCCCCTTTCAGAGACATAGGCAGGTATGGGGCATTGCAGGCTAACAGCCGCCCCCATTCCAAAGGGGGGGACCCGTTCATCCGTTTCTATCTGCATGTTTTCTAAACTAAAACCAGGCTTTGTTGGACTGCTGTCTAAACCAGAGGTAACCAATCAAAAATCCTTTGGGTCTGAATAAAGAAAATCATCAACCAGAAAAGGTCCAGAGACATTTTTAATTATAATCTGTTACTTTAAACAGAATTTAACACTGAAATAAAATGAGGTTTTTATGCATCCACGTTATAATTGAAGTTTTAAATAGAAAATATAAAAAAAATGTTTTTCCATTTTTTAATCTAAAGTGTTTTTTTAAGTAGAGAACAACAATCGTTCAGTTTGGTTTATAGATAATTTCCTGATTCCCATATTTTCTCAAACCCCTGAACTGATGGTTTGTTATTTTCTTTCTTTTTTCTGTCTTAATGTTGGCAGTGGGCTTTAGGCTGCCCTGCAAGGCTTTAAACCTGGGTTTAACCGGAGACTAAGCCATTCTCAAGCACATATCAAGGAGCTCATTTTGAGCCTGGATCCAGATTTATTGTTGATTCTGTTCATGGTGGAGAATCCTGCTTCACAGCAGCAGGTTGAGCCAAACATCCTCTAAATGTGAGAAGTGAAAACATCATAGTTTGGGTGGAGATGACCTTTGACCTTTGTATGTGAACTTTTAGCAGTATGATGCCAACAGAACCTGATTCCTTCCTGTTCTGTTTCTCTTTCAGCCTGCCTGGCTGGTCAGGCTCCAGACTGCACACTGGTCCAGTCCAAAGAGGACGACTTTGACTGGGAGCAGGGCGACGCCAGAGACCGGCCCAGCAGCTCATGGATCCCTGCAGGTAGGTTCTGATGGCGTTCCTCAGGGAGCTGATCTCGGTCCTTCCTGGTTCAACCATCATTACCGCCGCGCTGCTTCAGCAGCAGGAGATGAGAGCATGTTGAAAATCATTAGCAGCACCGACCTGTCTGGTTACAGCCTGGAAGGACCTGGAAAGGCCTGGAAGGACCTGGAAAGGCCTGGAAGGACCTGGAAAGGCCTGGAAGGACCTGGAAAGGCCTGGGCAGGACACTGATGGATCCTGGTTGTTCTCCATTGGCTCCTCCTGAGATTCCTGGTTCAGGTTCATAAGTTGAAGGTTTGGTTTCACCTAGAGATCCTCCGTGGTCTTCAGTGTCTCAGCGGTGGACTGAAGGGACGTTTGTCTGTCCTCATGTGGGACACTCGCAGTTTTTATTTCAGAAACTCTGTTGGGTTCTTGATGAGACGGGTTCTTGTTTGCATGAATGTTGGAGGTAAGGAGGTTTCTGGGCTTTAGGGGGACGGACCGACGGACGAAGGGCGTGAAGATGCCGGAAAGAAAGGAGTCTCTGCAGGCTCTGCGGGTTTCAGGGAGCTCTGCTGGCTGGTTGTCACGGTAATGAGGTATCGAACAGCCTCTGTGATGCTCGGCTGCAGCAGCTCGCCGTTGTTTAGACCTGCAGCCTTTGTCTTATCTCCTATTGACCTGCCGCACTTCTGGGCTGAGTTATGGACGGACAGCGGCGGCTCACAATGAGCCTGGCTGTGCACGCCGTTTGTCACCCGCTCGCAGAGGTTAACCCGCTGACGAATGAGAATGCAGCGGTCCTAAATCACAGAGCCAATCACGTGAGAGACAGGCTGAGCGAGGACACACAGGCAGGAGGCGGTTACTGTCCTGTTTACGCTGAGTTATGGAGGAAGCAGCTTCCCTCCTTCCTGCTTCTGAACCGTGTGACTAATTACAGACACAGGCCTTCCTCCTCCTCCTCCTCCTCCTCCTCCTCCTCCTCCTCCTCCTCCTCCTCCTCCTCCTCCTCCTCCTCCTCCTCCTCCTCCTCCTCCTCCTCCTCCTCCTCCTCCTCCTCCTCCCTCCCAGCTGATGCGAGGAGCAGGACGTTAAATCCAAGTTTCCCTGAACAGCGACTCTGCAGCAGAATCTCTGACATCAGAACCGCTTCTTCCAGGAACTGGACCAGATTCCTGCTCCTCCTGACTCTGGCTCGAGCTCACTGCAGGATCAGAACCAGGCCAGGCAGCGGGTCCAGGTGACCGTGGTAGTACCAGTCTGGAGACGTGAGGAGCCTGATGAACTTTGGCCCCAAACTTCTGGACCCGGCTTTGGCCCCTCACTCCCACAGGTGTGCCAGATGTTCTGGACCGGTTCTGCTGCAAGAACCGGCCCACTATTACTGCCTGTGTTCTGGCCTGGTTCTGGTTCTGGTTCTGGTCCCGGTTCTGGTCCTGGTTCTGGTTCTGGTTCTGGTCCCGGTTCTGGTCCTGGTCCTGGTTCTGGTCCTGGTTTTGGTCCTGGTCCTGGTTCTGGTCCTGGTCTTGGTTCTGGTTCTGGTTCTGTTCCTGTGATGTTTGTCAGCAGCTGGTCTTAGATCAGTGTGTGTAGCTAATGCCTGCTGTGTTCCTGCTAATGTGGCTGGTCCTGGTTCTGTTCCTAGTCCTGGTTCTGGTCCTAGTCCTGGTCCTGGTCCTGGTCCTGGTCCTGGTCTTGGTCCTGGTTCTGGTTCTGGTCCTGGTCCTGGTTCTGGTTCTGTTCCTGTCATGTTTGTCAGCAGCTGGTCTTAGATCAGTGTGTGTAGCTAATGCCTGCTGTGTTCCTGCTAACGTGGCTGGTTCTGGTTCTAGTTTTGGTCCTGGTTCTGGTTCTGGTTCTGGTCCTGGTTCTGGTCCTGGTCCTGGTTCTGTTCCTGTGATGTTTGTCAGCAGCTGGTCTTAGATCAGTGTGTGTAGCTAATGCCTGCTGTGTTCCTGCTAATGTTCTGCTGCTGTGAGCTGAGCCTAAAGCCAGACCCCCCCCCCGTCTCTGTGGGGTTCAGGGTGTATTAATATTTCTAATAGGCCCGGCCCGGCCCGGCTCGGCTCGGCTCGGCCCGTTATCAGCTCTCTGCCAGCTGTACACAACAAACACAGACGCACTCTGAAGCTGCCAGGCAAATATAAACACACAGCTGCGCGTCGTCTGATAAATCCCACAATGCCTTTCTGTGTCAAAGAGACCTGGAGGTCAGAAACACTTTCAGAGTGTGTGTCTGCTGCACCCACATCTACACAAGCACACACGTTACCGTGGAAACAACCACACACACACACGCATGACACAAGTTATTTCAATCCCTGTTAGGACTTTAAATAGAAATACATTCCTTTTAGTTACGGTTTTTAACCCTAACCCTAAAATTAACCCTAGGATTAACCCTAAGATTAACCCCAAGATTAACCATGAGATTAACACCAAGATTAACCCTAAAATTAACCCCGAGATTAACCCCAAGATTAACCCTAAATTTAACCCTAACCCCTACATTAACCCTGATATTAACCCTGAGATTAACCCTAAGATTAATCCTAATCCCTACATTAAGCTTGACATTAAGCCTTAGATTGACCCTAAGATTAACCCCGAGATTAACCCCGAGATTAACCCTAAGATTAATCCTAATCCCTACATTAAGCTTGACATTAAGCCTTAGATTGACCCTAAGATTAACCCTGAGATTAACCCCAAGATTAACCCTAAGATTACCCTAACCCCTACATTAACCCGGAGATAAACCCCGAGATTAATCCCGAGATAAACCCTAAGATTAACCCTGAGTTTAACCCCAAGATTAACCCTAAGATTAACCCTGAGATTAACCCTAACCCCTACATTAAGCCTGACATTAAGCTTTATTCTGAAGTGAACTCTGACAGTAACCTATGATAATTTAATCCATACCTCTAAACTGACAGTCTAACGCCCAGATTCCACATCCTCCGTCAGCGCTCTGCTCCGCTCCGCCCCGCTGACGTCCGTCGGCGCTCCGCCCTGCTGACGTCCGTTGGCCCTCCGCCCCGCCCCGCCCCGCTGACGTCCGTCGGCGCTCCGCCCTGCTGACGTCCGTTGGCCCTCCGCCCCGCCCCGCCCCGCCCCGCTGACGTACGTTGTGTGGAGCGCTTGTCTTTCATGTAAATCAATGAGAGCTGTTCCACATACACCGCTACTCCTTCGCACGTCTCCGTCCACGTACGTCTTCTCTGTCCGTCACCGACAAAATACGTAGCAGAGCTATTTTTTGCTCCGCTCCAGTCCGGCCAGCTTAAGATCCGGTATTGCGATCGCACCAAACAGGAAAAAGAACATCGAGAAACTCCGGTTCGTCAAATTAAAATATAGCAGCAACAGATTGGTGACTAGAAATTATAGCATAATTCTTCTATATTCCAAAAAACTAACAGCGTTTATTTAAATGATTGGATCCAAACTATTGGTTATTCACCAACCAGGAAGCAGATTTCTCATCTCCATCAAAATATTTATTTTATACCGAGGGACTTAAAGTTTAATCAAATCCATTCAAAAGAAACTTCTTATTACAGGAATGGATGAAGAGATGCTGAGTTTGGGAGTAGAAAACAAAGTTCATAAAAAAAAAGCAGTTTTGAATTATCCTTATCCCCATTACAAAAATCTACAAAAATATATATATATATTTGGGCAGAAACTGAACATCTGCTGGATGATGGTGGGATTTTTTTAATATGTCATATTAAAGGGTTCATACAGGAATGAGTGACTCCAGTTTAATTTAATGCTATTTTAATGCGCGGCGCGGCGGGGCGGAGCGCGGCGGGGTGGGGCGCGGCGGGGTGGGGCGGGGCGGAGTGGGGCGCGGCGGGGTGGGGCGGGGCGGAGTGCCTAGGGGCGGAGCGCTGACGGAGTATGTGGGATTTCGGGGTTACCCCCAGATTCCACATACTCCGTCAGTGCTCCGCTCCGCTCCGCCCCGCTGACGTACGTCGTGCGGAGCGCTTGTCTTTCATGGAAATCAATGAGAGCTGTTCCACATCCACCGCTACTCCTCCGCACGTCTCCGTCCACGTACGTCTTCTCCGTCCGTCACCGACAAATTACGGAGCCGAGCTATTTTTTGCTCCGCTCCGGTCCGGCCAGGTCAAGATCCGCAATTGCAATCGCACCAAACAGGAAAAAGAACATCGACAAATTCCGGTTCGTCAAATTAAAATATAGCAGCAACAGATCGGTGACTAGAAATGATAGCACAATTCTTATATATATATAAGAAAAAAAAAAAAAAACTAACACCGTTTATTTAAATGATTGGATCCAAACTATTGGTTATTCACCAACCAGGAAGCAGATTTCTCATCTCCATTAAAATATTTATTTTATACCGAGGGACTTAAAGTTTAATCAAATCCATTCAAAAGAAACTTCTTATTACAGGAATGAAAAGAGATGCTAAGTTTGGGAGAAGAGAACAAGTTCATTCAAAAAAAGCAGTTTTGAATTATCCTTATCTCTGTTACAAAAATCTACAAATATATATATATATATATATATATATATATATATATATATATATATATATATTTGGGCAGAAACTGAACATATGCTGGATGATGGTGGGATTTTTTTAATATGTCATATTAAATTAAGCGCTCACAGGGTTCATACAGGAATGAGTGACTCTAATTTAATGCTATTTTAATGCTATTAGAAATTATTTTAATGCCATCAACAAGAACCATGTACACAAGTTATTAGTGTACATGAAATATGAAGGAGCTGCAAGCACAGTTCCATGACTCCTGTATGTATGTAAACACACACACACACACATATATACGTATATATATTCTCTAGCTTTTTCTCCGCCTCGAGCTTCCTTTCCGAACATACGTCTTTATAAACAGTTCCACGCAAATTAATAGCGATATAATATCTGACGAAATTGTTTTTAGAAGCATTTTTATTAAAGAATCATAAATGCCACGATAAACATATTTAATTAATTTTAGTGCCAATTAAGGCCTTGATTAAAAAAAAGAATTATGAATTGTAATTATTTTTAATGATCCGCTGAAACCCTGGTTCATCTGGCGCATGCCCTCTACGATCTCCAAGGAACTCAGAGCGGAGGGGACGGAGCAACAGCGGCGGCTGTAGGCTTTGCTTTGCGCAGGCGGTCTGGAGTGCAGCGGGGCGGAGCGGAACGGAGCGCAGACGGAGTATGTGGGATTTCGGGGTTAGGGTTAAACATGAGGGTCCACCACATTAGGACCAGCCTTCAGTCCCTATAAGGCCTACTGGTCCTCATAAGAGCAGTAAATATACCAGAAACGGTCCTAGATAGGTAAACACACACACTGCAGGTAAAGAGTGATTAAAGATGAGTGAGACAGAGAGAGAGAGAGAGAGAAGTTGATTCTTCATGAATTAAACACAGCGTGTCTTTGAGTCAGAGTGTGTCTCTGCGCGAGCTGTTGTGTTGTTGTTGTGTTGCTGTTGTGTTGTTGTTGTTGTGTTGCTGTTGTGTTGTTGTTGTTGTGTTGCTGTTGTGTTGTTGTTGTGTTGTTGTGTTGTTGTTGTTGTGTTGCTGTTGTGTTGTTGTTGTGTTGTTGTGTTGTTGTTGTGTTGTTGTTGTTGTGTTGTTGTTGTGTTGTTGTTGTTGTGTTGCTGTTGTGTTGTTGTTGTTGTGTTGCTGTTGTGTTGTTGTTGTGTTGTTGTTGTGTTGTTGTTGTTGTGTTGTTGTTGTGTTAATGAGAGTTAAAGGGTTTATGAGCTCCTCGACACGCTGCTGTAAATTCTCTGATGAAAGCAGCTTCACTGAGGATGGAAACCAGTATCAGCCCTCTGCCAGCCCAGTAAAGCCTCCCGTAGGGAGCGGCGCCTCACAGTTCCATCAGCCAATCAGACGAGAGGTCGGTCTGACACTCTGCATCCCTATTGGCTGGTAGTTTTTTTCTCTTGTTCTCCACCTGGATTGTTCCAGATCACCTGTAGAAACAGCAGCCGACCGTCGTTGGGAGCACTGGTGGAACGTTTTCCTATCAGCTCGGGGCCCCTCGGGGCCCCAGACGGGCCCTCCTGCTGTTTAACCTTTGGTCCCGTCTGAGTGACTGAATCCCTGTTTCCTGGTGTTTCCTGCTCTGAAGTGAAGATCGTCTCATTAATGATCATTTAATAATCCAGACTGAAGGTGTTTGTTTATATAGCAAACCCCTGAAAATGGAGGGAAGTAAAAAATCCACAATGATAAACCCAAAATAAATCCTGATTTAGAAAACAAGAAAAGCCAGATTTATAAACCAGAACAAACCCTGATTTATGAACCAATATACACCTTAACTATGGATGATCTTTAACACCGTTTGATGTTGGAATGACGGAGGTTCACACCTGCAGTCGATAATTAAACTAAACCCAATGATCAATGGAAGCAGGTTTATCTGCAGCTGATTTCATTTCCTTTGTTAGACTGTTATAGATCTATAATAGACTGACTGCAGCAGGAGACGTATTAAAGCTGTTCATTATTAATGTCCATTTTAACTCTGTTTATTAATGTCTGGATTAAAGCACTGACCTCGTCCTGTTTGATGAACGGTCAGACGGCGAAGCTCTGTGGTTATCAGCCGCTAAGCATTCTGGGTATTCCAGCAGCATAGTTCAATCCTCCATGACTGACGGCGGCTCAGAGGGTTTGAAATGTTCCCTGAATTAGTTCCCTTTATTTATTGATCTGCAGTCGGACTGATGATCAGAGGAAACTGGGTTTTAGTGCCAGCAGAGGTCTCTGCGGTTTGGATCTGATCAAGTAGATCTAGGTTTAGAATTTCATATGAGGTGAAATTTAATCCCAGAGAGCTTCAGATCCCCTCAGTGTCTCCAGAACCTCTGGTTCCTTAGGGACAGAGCAGATTTGGAACGAGCCACCAAACATCTCCACTAGCTTTGTCTGAAACATTCAGGCTCTGGTTTAAACTTTTATAGAGGATTACTGTGGATGTACCAGAACCAACAGGTCCAATAGAACCACTAGCAGACCAGCCTCCTTTATTTCACAGAAGTAGAGCTCAGTCCCTAAATCCAGAGCCCAACCTGGAAGGTTTAAACCCAGACTCTACTGTTAGAGATAGAGCTGTTAGCATTATGACCCAATAACCTGATGACCCAATGACCTGATGACTGGATGACCCGATGACCTGATGACCTGATGACCCGATGACCTGATGATCGTGTCCTTCAGAACCAACCACCTGAAGGAGAACCCTCCCAAACCATGGATCCAGCTCCCTGAGAACTCCAGCAGGACTGTGGGTCTACCTGTTTCTATTGCCTCCTCCCCCTGTAGACCGAAGGCTGGGAGGAATCCCAGTATCTGATGGTACTGGGAGCAGCTGAGGCATGGTAGTCATTCAATATTTCCCCACTTTCCTTAGCTGTTCTTTTGCTGGTTCTTGGCTGTTCCTTGGCTGTTCTTGGCTGTTCCTTGGCTGGTTCTTGGCTGTTCCTTGGCTGTTCTTGGCTGGTTCTTGGCTGTTCCTTGGATGTTCTTGGCTGGTTCTTGGCTGTTCCTTGGCTGTTCTTTGGCTGGTTCTTGGCTGTTCCTTGGCTGTTCTTTTAGTGATTCTTGGCTGTTCCTTGGCTGTTCTTTTGCTGGTTCTTGGCTGTTCCTTGGCTGTTCTTGGCTGTTCCTTGGCTGTTCTTTTACTGATTCTTGGCTGTTCTTTTGCTGGTTCTTGGCTGTTTCTTGGCTGTTCCTTGGCTGTTCCTTGGCTGTTCTTTTACTGATTCTTGGCTGTTCCTTGGCTGTTCTTTTACTGATTCTTGGCTGTTCCTTGGCTGTTCTTTTGCTGGTTCTTGGCTGTTCCTTGGCTGTTCTTTTACTGATTCTTGGCTGTTCCTTGGCCGTTCCTTGGCTGGTTCTTGGCTGTTCCTTGGCTGTTCCTTGGCTGTTCTTGGCTGTTCCTTGGCTGTTCTTGGCTGTTCTTGGCTGGTTTCCTTAAATTACATTTTAAACATCAGTCTCTGTGCTAAAATTCTTTCTGTCATGATTTGTGGACATTAAGATCTAAAGAGAAATGCCATCTCCTGGTCAGAGCCTGTAGTTCAGTGAAAGGATGAAGTCAGAGTAAAAAAAAATATGCCAGAGGGGGTCACTCCATTGGCTGGAAGTTGGAGGGGTTTGGGCTGCCATTGGGCTGACTTTTGACTGGAAAGGTCCATTTTGAATGGCTGCTAGTGCATTAGCCTTGCTGCTGCTAGCTGTTAGCCTGTTAAGCGGGTGTACATGTTTTTTTCTGCCCTTTTCAGGCCAATTCTCCAGTCATGTGAGTTTTTTTCAATGGGGTCGACTTTCAGCCTGATGGTGCATGCTGTAATGTACAGGGGGTAACAAGGGGCACCTCCCCATCAGGAATCATGAGGTCGGGAGAAAATTAAACATGTTTGAAATTCAGTCGGCCGTCGTAAAGTGGTCGTGGACAAATCGCTCAGTGCACAAACAAGGATCCTTCTTCTTCTTCTTCCTCTCAGATGTAAACCCAGCAGCATGGCGGGGGGGCAATGAGTGAAATGGAGTTCTTTCTGTCAAACTGTCAGACCGTAGTAGCCACGTTAGCTCAGCCATGTCTTTGTCCAAATATGTCGTCTCCTTTTCTTTTTAGGGCTTTCAGCACTAAATTGCCCAAATATCCAAGGCAGCGCGTTTCACTCTAGTGAGCTTCATGTTCCTCTGCTACTCGTTTGGCTTCCAGATAGACGAGTCCGAGTAGCGCCATCTCACTGCGGAGCTGAGTCCCACCTTTTTTTTAGGCGTACAGTGTGAGCAGGTAGAAAGCATCAGAGCATCTGGTCACACAGCGGGAGAACAAACATGGTGAGCTGAGAACTCTAAACCCTGTGGTTTCATCGTACAGAGAGAGCTGTAGCTGCGTCCAATGATTGAAAATATCGTACAGTTTATACCCGACTTTATGCTCTGGGTCCAGATGGATGAGCTCTGACACCACTGAGTTTACTGGTTCAAACCTGTTTAACCCACTGCGCCCAGTTAGGCTGAAACCCTCATCCTACTGGTTCCTAGTTGGTACTGGTTTATAATGACTGGTAAACAATGTATGGTGGCAGCTCTGATCTGTAGATCAGTTGAGGGTTTTCAGAGAAGTTCCAGTCAGCTGCTAAATCCCTGAGAGCAGGAAGGCAGCGGGTGTAATCTGCTCAATGCGCTGCAGCTGCCTCTCCTCACGCCTCCATTCAGCCTGCTAATAGAATTACAGCTGTGTGTGAGCCAGCCGCCTCTGAGCTGCCAGGGGTCAGCTGTGATTGGCCCACAGGTGAGGGGGGCGGGAGGTTAACGAGGGGACCAAACGCCAGGACACGCACAGCAGCTGGGAGTGTTTGTCAGGGTGAGGAAGACTGCCTTCAGTTTACCTGCAGAGAAACACAAAGCCCTGATGCTCCCGTCCAGATCTCAACCAACCAGAACCGCTCCCACTTCTTGACTGGGCAGATGTTTGCAGCTGGCATTGATCCATGCAGGAAGCAGAAACAAGCCCTAATCAGTGGCAGAGGAACCCCAAACATTTCCATGAGAAAGAACTCATCAGAGCTTTTGTTCTTCATCACTCAGCTTCCCCCCACCCCCTCCTCCTCCTCCCCCTCCTCCCCCTCCACCCCCTCCTCCTCCCCCTCCTCCTCCTCCTCCTCCTCCTCTTCTGCCGTGATTAAACTTCTTGTTTTTCTAATCGATTCTCCTCAAGTGCCATCGATCTGCTGACACACACACACTGTGTCCCTCTATCATTGAGGGGACCTTCTCTTTCTATGGCGAACCCTGATCTCTGGGGGAGCACCCACTGGTTCCAATAAGGGAACCCAGTAATCGGCCCCCACTGGTTCCAATAAGGGAACCCAGTAATCGGCACCCACTGGTTCCAATAAGGGAACCCAGTAATCGGCACCCACTGGTTCCAATAAGGGAACCCAGTAATCGGCCCCCACTGGTTCCTAGAGGTCCGCAAAGTGTAGCGGATTCCTGGGAAATCGACCTAACGCGGTATCAAAAACATGGCTGACTCATGTGGCGGCGTCCGTTAAACTGATGGGATGGGGGGAACAGGCTGTTTGGGTCCTGCAGGACCGGTTCAGAACCTGCTCCATCCTGGACTGGAGCCACGCTGTAGAACCTGCAGGGGAACCAGTTCCCCGGTACGGAGCTTGTCTGTGATGGTGTTCTGGTTTGATCACTCAGCTGAGCTCGGGTCCAAACAGAACCTTCTTTAGCTTTTCCTGAAAACGGATCAGAACCGCTTCTTTAATTTGAAACCCCATCGTCTTCCAGCTGACTGACCAGATGAGGTTGATGGGGAACAGGACCGACAGCCCTGCCGCCACTCATCACCGCAGGCCGGGTGCTGTCTTCCTGTTGCCATGGAGACGCCCTTCAACCCACACTGAGTTTACAAAGTGGGAACAATTTTAATTTCACAGAAACTTTGTAGAAACAGACTTGAAGGAAGTGGAGGCAGCGAGCAAGGATGATTGACACCTGTAGTGAGGAAGAGGAGCCACGAGCGAACACTAATGAGGGCGTCCACGTGCACGTGCACACTCACACACAGAGCACAGCTTTTATTCTGAAGTCTTCCAATTAAAGCGTTCCACTTTGGACCAAACGAGCCGTTTGTGTCTGGGTACTGCTGATGAATTATTGATTTGGAGCCTTCTGGTGGTTTAACCTCCTCCTGTAGAGCTTTTATTCTGAAGGTCTTCACACTGAGCTTTTATTTTCACTGTTCACTAGAGACCTGAGTGAAAGCAGGACACCCTGTGGGGGAAACTGCTTCTCTGTAACAGTTCTGCAGCTGACTCTGGAAGACGTTGGTTATTGTGAAAGTCTACAGCTGTTAATTTTCCCTTTGTTGTGACCTGCAGGTTCGTCCTTCCTCTTCGTGAACACGTCCGGCCGCTACAGCGGTCAGTGTGCTCAGCTGCTGCTGCCGCCGCTCAGAGAGAACGACACACACTGCCTCAGCTTCCAGTTCTACCAGGTCGGGGGCCGAGAGGGGGCTGCACCCGCTACGCTCAATATCTACATCAAAGGTACGCTGGGTGGGAGGAGCCTTTAGAAGGGTGGGCGGAGCCATCAGGTGTGCTGACATTCTGTGTTTGGTCTGCAGAGAACAACAGCCCTCTGGGAATTCCTATCAGTAACTCATCTGGCCCCGCCTACCACATCTGGAAAGGGGTGGAGCTTGCCGTGTCCATTTTCTGGCCAAATTCCTACCAGGTAAAACACCCCGACACGCAACCTGCACATCAGCAGATCGTTTCCCACTGGTATTCTGTCAATCAGCCCAGGTCGGAAATCTGCCCATTTTCATTAGTCATAATCAGCTACAGCTGACCGGCTACCATCAGCCACAGCTGGCCGTGTCCGACCACGACCGGCTACCATCAGCCACAGCTGGCCGTGTCCGACCACGACCGGCTACCATCAGCCACAGCTGGCCGTGTCCGACCACGACCGGCTACCATCAGCCACAGCTGGCCGTGTCCGACCACGACCGGCTACCATCAGCCACAGCTGGCCGTGTCCGACCACGACCGGCTACCATCAGCCACAGCTGGCCGTGTCCGACCACGACCGGCTACCATCAGCCACAGCTGGCCGTGTCCGACCACGACCGGCTACCATCAGCCACAGCTGGCCGTGTCCGACCACGACCGGCTACCATCAGCCACAGCTGGCCGTGTCCGACCACGACCGGCTACCATCAGCCACAGCTGGCCGTGTCCGACCACGACCGGCTACCATCAGCCACAGCTGGCCGTGTCCGACCACGACCGGCTACCATCAGCCACAGCTGGCCGTGTCCGACCACGACCGGCTACCATCAGCCACAGCTGGCCGTGTCCGACCACGACCGGCTACCATCAGCCACAGCTGGCCGTGTCCGACCACGACCGGCTACCATCAGCTACAGCTGGCCGTGTCCGACCACGACCGGCTACCATCAGCTACAGCTGGCCGTGTCCGACCACGACCGGCTACCATCAGCTACAGCTGGCCGTGTCCGACCACGACCGGCTACCATCAGCTACAGCTGGACGTGTCCGACCACGACCGGCTACCATCAGCCACAGCTGGCCGTGTCCGACCACGACCGGCTACCATCAGCTACAGCTGGCCGTGTCCGACCACGACCGGCTACCATCAGCTACAGCTGGCCGTGTCCGACCACGACCGGCTACCATCAGCTACAGCTGGACGTGTCCGACCACGACCGGCTACCATCAGCTACAGCTGGCCGCGTCCGACCACGACCGGCTACTATCAGCTACAGCTGGCCATGACTGGCCGGTCATTACCAAGATGAGTCTTCTCTGAGCAGTTCTATCTTTCTCCCGTTTTTGGTCCAACAGGATTAGGGTTAGGCAGGACAGCGGGGGGTCAGAGCAGCTACCTGCTGGTTGGTGTCTGCACTGGAGGTAGAACCATGAAACTGTCCTTCTAGGGCTAAGCTAAAGCTGCTTCCCCAGCTTATCCTTTCAACATTATTTCCTCCATCTTTTGAGAAAGAAAAAGTCGTCTTCACTAAAACTGTTCAGTTCATCTCCTATAATTTGACACCTGATAATATGAACCGTCCTAATGAGAGAGCAGCGTAGCAATGGAGGGGTTTGATGCTGCAGGTGATCGGATCCCTGAACCCTGATGCCAAGCAGGTAAACTGGAGCTTCGCTCTGATTGGATGCTGCTTTCTAAACCTGACCGAAACCCCAACCTCAACCCAGATGTTCTGGTTCCCCCGACCCAACAGCACCACAGGTCCAAACCGCCCCCCCCCCGTAGAGAGCAGCTGAGGGTCTGAACCAGCTTTGAATCTCCTCGTGATGGAGGAACATCTGATGGTGAGCAGATGACCCCAACCTTTGGACCAACAGGTTTAAAGCGGGTCCTACAGAACCCTTGCTGACCGGATGGTACCGGTCCACAGCCCTTCAGCTCTCAGAAGCAGCTGACTCTGAGTCACCAGCCAATCACAGACTCTCTTGCAGGTGTTCAGAAGTGCCGCCCCATCATCACAGCATGGTACAGTAATTAGCTGCATCACCACGGCAACAACACATCCATCTCATTACTGAAGGAGCTAACGAGGGAGAGAGGTGGAGGAGAGGATGGAGAGAGGGAAGGAACGGGCAGGAGCGAAACAGGAAGTGGAGGAAAACAGATGGAGGGAGGAGCGCTTCCTGCTTCTGGGCGCCAACAGGAAGCATGAGACTGGTTTCCGTGACGATAAGACTGTGGAATGTGCACACGCTGCACAGGAGCGTTTGAAGCTGGAAACGCTTCCCAGAAAACCCTTCCAGCTGGCCCACCAATCACTGTCATCACAGGGTTTCCTGTTTGCTCTGCAGCTGCCTTCCAACTTCATTATAGGACATTATGGGACATGATGGGACATTAGTCCCACACATGGACAGGAGCCGCTCTCTGGGTTGTGGAATGGAACAGAACCTCCAAACCCAGATTTGACCTGAATGTCTGCAGCCAGACCAGGACTCAGCGTGGAGGTAGAAGGACTCAGTGTCCCCGGAAAGCTGGAAATGTTCCCCTGACATCAGAACACTTTCAGACTCTGATCTCCGTCTTTAAATGCAGCGTTTCTGAGCTTTGCCCTGATTTCTGTCTGCCAGGTTGTGTTTGAGGCGGTCAGCACCGGTCAGAGGGGAGTCCTGGCCATCAGAGACATCACTCTGCAGGGACATCAGTGCAGTAAGAGCTCACACACACACACACACACACACACACACACACACACACACACACACACACACACACACACAGAAAGCCCCACCCATTCAAGAGTAGGCCTCTAATTGGTTAACGAGGTTTGTCTGCTTAATTAAATAACAACTTTTAAAGTTGAGCTAGCATCTTAGAAACAAGGTCAAGCTGTGTGTGTGTGTGTGTGTGTGTGTGTGTGTGGGGGGGGGGGGGTAAGTGTGCAGGCTGGGGAGCTCATTAAGTATAAATTGATTAGCATGGACTTTGATCCATGCTTCTGTTTCTGTAGCTGCTGCTCGTCCAAAGAGCTACTGGGGGGCTGCCTCACAAACACACATCTATGTGTTGTAGTTCTTGCTTCCTGCTCCTTCAGACCAGCTGTGGAGGCTGTTTGTGACCCTTTGACCTCTGCCCCCTGTCCTCAGTGAGCACGCCGCATCCTCTGCACATCAAAGCCGTGGAGGTGAACGCGGGTCAGACGGCCACCTTTCAGTGCACGGTGAACGGGCAGCCGCAGGGGAACCCGCTGCTCTACCTGCAGGTGGTCACGCCCCCTCTGTTGCCAGGTAACAGCCCCGTTGGGTCGGTTTTTTCTGATCGTCTCTGGATCTCCCCGCAGGGCATGGGAGGTCGGCTGGCCGTCGCTAAGGAAACCAAAGTGGTGAACTCCCGCCGCTATGTGGCGGTCTTCGATGTCATGAACACCACCAAAGGGGATACTGGACGCTACCGCTGCATCGCCCAATCCGAGCGCGGAGTGGGCGTATCCTCCTACGCAGAACTGACGGTTAAACGTGAGTACTGGCCTCTGATTGGCTGCAGGACCTTCTGACCTGTGTGGATGAATGTTATGAAGCATGCAGGAGCTCCTCCCCCTCCAACTGGTTCAGACTGTGAGGCCCATAGGGGCCACGCTGTATGGGCCCCAGGGCCACACCCTGATCAGCTGACTGGCTGCTCTCTGAACGGCTGATCTTTGAACGGCTGATCTTTGAACAGCTGTTCTCTGAACGGCTGATCTTTGAACGGCTGCTCTGTGACCGGCTGTTCTCTGAACGGCTGATCTCTGACCGGCTGCTCTCTGACCAGCTGATCTCTGACTGGCTGCTCTCTGACCAGCTGATCTCTGACTGGCTGCTCTCTGACCAGCTGATCTCTGACTGGCTGCTCTCTGAACAGCTGATCTCTGACTGGCTGCTCTTTGAACGGCTGATCTTTGAACGGCTGATCTCTGAACGGCTGCTCTCTGAACAGCTGATCTCTGACTGGCTGCTCTCTGAACAGCTGATCTCTGACTGGCTGCTCTTTGAACGGCTGATCTTTGAACGGCTGATCTCTGACCGGCTGCTCTCTGACCAGCTGATCTCTGACTGGCTGCTCTCTGAACAGCTGATCTCTGACTGGCTGCTCTTTGAACGGCTGATCTTTGAACGGCTGATCTCTGAACGGCTGCTCTCTGAAAAGCTGATCTCTGACTGGCTGCTCTTTGAACGGCTGATCTTTGAACGGCTGCTCTTTGACTGGCTGATCTTTGACTGGCTGATCTTTGACTGGCTGATCTTTGACTGGCTGATCTTTGAACAGCTGATCTTTGAACGGCTGAACTTTGAAAGGCTGATCTCTGATCGGCTGATCTCTGACCGGCTACTCTCTGACCGACTACTCTCTGACCGACTGCTCTCTGACCGGCTGATCTTTGAACGGCTGATCTCTGATCGGCTGATCTCTGACCGGCTGACCGGCTGCTCTCTGACCGACTGCTCTCTGAATGGCTGCTCTCTGACCGGCTGCTCTCTGAACAGCTGTTCTTAGAACGGCTGCTCTCTGACCGGCTGCTCTCTGACTGGCTGATCTCTGACCGGCTGATCTTTGAACAGCTGATCTTTGAACAGCTGATCTTTGAACGGCTGATCTCTGATCGGCTGATCTCTGACCGGCTGACCGGCTGCTCTCTGACCGACTGCTCTCTGAATGGCTGCTCTCTGACCGGCTGATCTTTGACTGGCTGATCTTTGAACAGCTGATCTTTGAAAGGCTGATCTCTGAACAGCTGCTCTCTGAACGGCTGATCTCTGAACAGCTGATCTCTGATCGGCTGATCTCTGAATGGCTGTTCTTTGAACGGCTGATCTCTGACTGGCTGATCTCTGACCGGCTGATCTCTGAACGGCTGCTCTCTGACCGGCTGCTCTCTGACCGGCTAATCTCTGACCGGCTGCTCTCTGACTGGCTGATCTCTGAACGGCTGCTCTCTGAACAGCTGTTCTTTGAACGGCTGCTCTCTGACCGACTGCTCTCTGAACAGCTGTTCTTTGAACGGCTGATCTCTGAACGGCTGCTCTCTGAACAGCTGTTCTTTGAACGGCTGCTCTCTGACCGGCTAATCTCTGACCGGCTGCTCTCTGACTGGCTGATCTCTGAACGGCTGCTCTCTGAACAGCTGTTCTTTGAACGGCTGCTCTCTGACCGGCTGCTCTCTGACCGGCTGCTCTCTGACCGACTGCTCTCTGAATGGCTGCTCTCTGACCGGCTGCTCTCTGACCGGCTGATCTCTGACCGGCTGCTCTCTGAATGGCTGCTCTCTGACCGGCTGATCTCTGACCGGCTGCTCTCTGACCGACTGCTCTCTGAATGGCTGCTCTCTGACCGGCTGCTCTCTGACCGGCTGATCTCTGACCGGCTGCTCTCTGACTGGCTGATCTCTGACCGGCTGCTCTCTGACCGGCTGCTCTCTGACCGACTGCTCTCTGACTGGCTGCTCTCTGACCGGCTGCTCTCTGACCGGCTGCTCTCTGACCGACTGCTCTCTGAATGGCTGCTCTCTGACCGGCTGATCTCTGACCGGCTAATCTCTGACCGGCTGCTCTCTGAATGGCTGCTCTCTGACCGGCTGATCTCTGACCGGCTGCTCTCTGACCGACTGCTCTCTGAATGGCTGCTCTCTGACCGGCTGCTCTCTGACCGGCTGATCTCTGACCGGCTGCTCTCTGACTGGCTGATCTCTGACCGGCTGCTCTCTGACCGGCTGCTCTTTGAACGGCTGCTCTCTGACCGGCTGATCTCTTACCGGCTGCTCTCTGACCGGCTGATCTCTGACCGGCTGATCTTTGAACGGCTGATCTTTGAACGGCTGATCTCTGACCGGCTGCTCTGTGACCGGCCGCTCTCTGACCGGCTGCTCTCTGACCGGCTGCTCTGTGACTGGCCGCTCTCTGACCGGCTGCTCTCTGACCGGCTGCTCTGTGACCGGCCGCTCTCTGACCGGCTGCTCTCTGACCGACTGCTCTCTGAATGGCTGCTCTCTGACCGGCTGCTCTCTGACCGGCTGCTCTTTGAACGGCTGCTCTCTGACCGGCTGCTCTGTGACCGGCTGCTCTGTGACCGGCTGCTCTCTGACCGGCTGCTCTCTGACCGGCTGATCTCTGACCGGCTGATCTTTGAACGGCTGATCTTTGAACGGCTGATCTCTGACCGGCTGCTCTCTGACCGGCTGCTCTTTGAACGGCTGCTCTCTGACCGGCTGCTCTCTGACCGGCTGCTCTTTGAACGGCTGATCTCTGACCCGCTGCTCTTTGAACGGCTGCTCTCTGACCGGCTGCTCTGTGACCGGCTGCTCTGTGACCGGCCTATCTCTGACCGGCCTATCTCTGACCGGCTGCTCTCTGACCGGCTGCTCTCTGACCGGCTGCTCTCTGACTGCTCTGACCCTCCTAGTCTCTCAGGGGAACCAGGGATCTATAACAGATCTTTAGATGGTTGTCCCTCCCCTCCCTTCAGTCAGGTGGAGACATGTGACTCCACCCCCTGGGTTAACTCCACCCATGCAGGCAGATCTCTCCTGAACACGGTAAACACTCCTCATTACCCATGTTTAGTGTGTGTGTGGATGGGGGAGATGAACTGGGTCAGAGGAAGTGGAGCAGCTCCTCTGAGGATTCTGGGTAATAGAATTCAGGTCTGCTGTGATTTGCCGAAGGTCACGAATATTAATTAACTTGTTAGCCTCTTCTCCCCTCGTTAAAAGACCAGTGAGACCCTCAGGTGGTGCGTGAGGAAATGTCAGACTGATCCTGGTTCTTTTGGTCTCTCAGAACCCCCCGTACCCATTGCTCCACCGCAGCTTACTGCAGTCGGCGCCACCTACCTTTGGATCAAGCTTAACGCCAACTCCATCAATGGAGACGGACCCATCATCGATAGAGAGGTGAGTCCAGGTCCGGTACGGACCAGAACCAAACTGCTAGTTCTGGTGGTTCTACTTGACCAGCTGTCTGCCACCCTCAGAACCAGAATTTTGACAGAATATTGACTAGTGAAGGACCATTAATGGATGCCTAGATTTCTTTTCAAAGAACCAGAGTTTATCTTTTTGATCCTACGATCTCTTAACGTTAGAGAGCGATGACCAGCCGACGCCTCGAAGCCAAACGATCTTCTACCGTTAGAGAGCGATGACCAGCCGACGCCTCGAAGCCAAACGATCTTCTACCGTTAGAGAGCGATGACCAGCCGACGCCTCGAAGCCAAACGATCTTCTACCGTTAGAGAGCGATGACCAGCCGACGCCTCGACGCCAAACGATCTTCTACCATTAGAGAGCGGTGACCAGCCGACGCCAAACGATCTTCTACCGTTAGAGAGCGATGACCAGCCGACGCCTCGACGCCAAACGATCTTCTACCATTAGAGAGCGGTGACCAGCCGACGCCAAACGATCTTCTACCGTTAGAGAGCGATGACCAGCCGACGCCTGGACGCCAAACGATCTTCTACCATTAGAGAGCGATGACCAGCCGACGCCTCGACGCCAAACGATCTTCTACCGTTAGAGAGCGATGACCAGCCGACGCCTCGACGCCAAACGATCTTCTACCGTTAGAGAGCGATGACCAGCCGACGCCTCGACGCCAAACGATCTTCTACCGTTAGAGAGCGATGACCAGCCGACGCCTCGACGCCAAACGATCTTCTACCGTTAGAGAGCGATGACCGGCCAACGCCTCGACGCCAAACGATCTTCTACCGTTAGAGAGCGATGACCAGCCGACGCCTCGACGCCAAACGATCTTCTACCGTTAGAGAGCAATGACCAGCCGACGCCTCGACGCCAAACGATCTTCTACCATTAGAGAGCGATGACCAGCCGACGCCTCGACGCCAAACGATCTTCTACCGTTAGAGAGCGATGACCAGCAGACGCCTCGACGCCAAACGATCTTCTACCGTTAGAGAGCGATGACCAGCCGACGCCTCGACGCCAAACGATCTTCTACCGTTAGAGAGCGATGACCGGCCAACGCCTCGACGCCAAACGATCTTCTACCGTTAGAGAGCGATGACCAGCCGACGCCTCGACGCCAAACGATCTTCTACCGTTAGAGAGCGATGACCAGCCGACGCCTCGACGCCAAACGATCTTCTACCATTAGAGAGCGATGACCAGCCGACGCCAAACGATCTTCTACCATTAGAGAGCGATGACCAGCCGACGCCAAACGATCTTCTACCGTTAGAGAGCGATGACCAGCCGACGCCTCGAAGCCAAACGATCTTCTACCGTTAGAGAGCGATGACCAGCCGACGCCTCGACGCCAAACGATCTTCTACCATTAGAGAGCGATGACCAGCCGACGCCAAACGATCTTCTACCATTAGAGAGCGGTGACCAGCCGACGCCTCGACGGCAAACGATCTTCTACCGTTAGAGAGCGGTGACCAGCCAACGCCTCGACGCCAAACGATCTTCTACCATTAGAGAGCGATGACCAGCCGACGCCAAACGATCTTCTACCATTAGAGAGCGGTGACCAGCCGACGCCTCGACGGCAAACGATCTTCTACCGTTAGAGAGCGATGACCAGCCGACGCCTCGACGCCAAACGATCTTCTACCGTTAGAGAGCGATGACCAGCCGACGCCTCGACGCTAAACGATCTTCTACCATTAGAGAGCGGTGACCAGCCGACGCCTCGACGCCAAACGATCTTTTACCGTTAGAGAGCGGTGACCAGCCGACGCCTCGACGCTAAACGATCTTCTACCATTAGAGAGCGGTGACCAGCCGACGCCTCGACGCCAAACGATCTTCTACTGTTAGAGAGCGATGACCAGCCGACGCCTCGACGCCAAACGATCTTTTACCATTAGAGAGCAGTGACCAGCCGACGCCTCGACGCCAAACGATCTTCTACCATTAGAGAGCGATGACCAGCCGACGCCTCGACGCCAAACGATCTTCTACCGTTAGAGAGCGATGACCAGCCGACGCCTCGACGCCAAACGATCTTCTACCATTAGAGAGCGATGACCAGCCGACGCCTCGACGCCAAACGATCTTCTACCATTAGAGAGCGATGACCAGCCGACGCCTCGGCGCCAAACGATCTTCTACCGTTAGAGAGCGATGACCAGCCGACGCCAAACGATCTTCTACCGTTAGAGAGCGATGACCGGCCGACGCCTCGACGCCAAACGATCTTCTACCATTAGAGGGCGATGACCAGCCGACGCCTCGAAGCCAAACGATCTTCTACCATTAGAGAGCGATGACCAGCCGACGCCTCGACGCCAAACGATCTTCTACCATTAGAGAGCGATGACCAGCCGACGCCTCGACGCCAAACGATCTTCTACCATTAGAGAGCGATGACCAGCCGACGCCTCGACGCCAAACGATCTTCTACCATTAGAGAGCGATGACCAGCCGACGCCTCGACGCCAAACGATCTTCTACCATTAGAGAGCGATGACCAGCCGACGCCTCGACGCCAAACGATCTTCTACCGTTAGAGAGCGATGACCAGCCGACGCCTCGACGCTAAACGATCTTCTACCATTAGAGAGCGGTGACCAGCCGACGCCTCGACGCCAAACGATCTTCTACCATTAGAGAGCAGTGACCAGCCGACGCCTCGACGCCAAACGATCTTCTACCGTTAGAGAGCGGTGACCAGCCGATGCCTCGATGCCAAACGATCTTCTACCATTAGAGAGCGATTACCAGCCGACGCCAAACGATCTTCTACCGTTACAGAACCGACTCGTCAGCTGTTCAAAGTTCGCTGATGGTTGCCGCGCTACCAGAACAGTAACGGTTCTACTGGAGTCTTTCTATTTGATGAAGAGTCATCAGGAGTGTTTTTTATTTCTACATTCACTTTGTCACCTTTGGGCTCTGGGTCGGTTCTGGATCCAGGTGGAGTACCGCACCATGTCCGGCATGCTGATCGACACCACGCCTGTGGATAAGCCGGACCATAAGATCGGACACCTCGACCCAGACACAGAGTACGAGATCAGCGTCCTGCTGACCCGGCCCCTGGAAGGAGGGACGGGAAACCCCGGGCCGCCCCTCAGAGCCAAAACCAAGTGCGCAGGTGAGTGGACCGGTGGCAGTTCCTGCCGACAGATGGTTCCTGGTCTCTTCAGGAGCCATTAATGCTAAGCTGTGCTAGCTCACCAGGAGGCTAATAGCTAGCAGGGAGCTCATTAAGGCAGCCTGCTGCGTTAGCGCAGTGCTCATTAGCCCCCCCAACACACACACATTCAGTGTGCAAACAGCAAACACGATGTGATTAGCAATCAGCGGCTAATTAAGCAGGTGCAGCAGCAGCAGAACTCTGGAGGATTCAGTCTGATTGATGACCAACCGGTTCTGTTTGGACCCAACTGTTGGAGGTTTCCTCATCTGTCAGTAAAAACACACGCAGCGCTGCCCCCATCTGAAATATTCAACAGCATCAATAAAACATATTTACAGAACATTAAAAATGCATTTAGAGCAAAAGATGTTTATGGACCAATTACTCTGACCCGCCGGGCCTGACAGAACCTCTGGATCCATGTTCTGCTCACTTCCTTTGTTCTTTCTCTGTCACTGGATCCGGAGGTTCTGCCCAATCAGAACCATTTTATCCTGGTTCAGAATGTTTGGGTTCTCCAGGTGTTTGGATGTCATTCCTCAGAAGGCGCCATCAGGTTTGGACCCGTCTGGACCTGCTGCCATACGCTCCAATAAACCCAACAGCTTCTAACCCGCCCGCATGGATCCAGCTTCCAGCACAGAACCAGAACCTTCTGGACCATCTACTACGGTTCCTCAGATGGTTGTAGTTCTACAGGTTCTGATCCTTCATCCGTCTGAGATGATAAAAACAAGCAGAATGAGTGTTTCTGATCCACCCGATCCGGTCGGTTCCGATAGAACCCGAGTAGAACCCAGACAGACGAGGAAACAACATCTGCTGTTCTGCTGACAGCAAATACAGAAATAAAGACCAAGAATATAAAATATGTCCAAACGTTACACCTAATGAAATTATAAAAATCTATCAAATATGTAGTTGATCGTTAAATATGATGAATTAAAGGAAAGTCTTCATTAATTAAATTATTACATTAATTTTTATTTAGGCTAAAATATTTGGAAACCCCTGAAATAAATAAAACTGCCAAAAAATTAAATTTATCCTTCTTTGAATTTATGATCATTTATTTACCAACATGTGAAATGTTCTATTAAACATTTAATTAATTAAATTATTAAAACTTATAAATCATTTGAAAGGAACTTTGTTGTATAAAACGTTGGTTTCTCTGTGACGACTCTAGTCTGTTTGGTTGCTTCTGTGTCACAGGTTGAAATGTTCTGGAAGCCCGGCTCTAGAACACTTGGACCTGATGGTTATGAACCTGATCGAGGATCCAGATTCAGATGGTTATGAACCTTATCCAGGATCTAGATTCAGATGGTTATGAACCTTATCCAGGATCTAGATTCAGACGGTTATGAACCTGATCCAGGATCTAGATTCAGACGGTTATGAACCTGATCCAGGATCTAGATTCAGATGGTTATGAACCTTATCCAGGATCTAGATTCAGACGGTTATGAACCTGATCCAGGATCCAAATTCAGATGGTTCTGAACCTGATCCAGGATCCAGATTCAGACGGTTATGAACCTGATCCAGGATCCAAATTCAGATGGTTCTGAACCTGATCCAGGATCCAGATTCAGATGGTTCTGAACCTGATCCAGGATCTAGATTCAGACGGTTCTGAACCAGTTCCGAGATCCAAATTCAGACGGTTCTGAACCTGACCCGGGATCCAGATTCAGACGGTTCTGACCCAGTTCCGAGATCTAGATTCAGACGGTTCTGAACCTGATCCAAGATCCAAATTCAGACGGTTCTGAACCTGACCCGGTATCCAGATTCAGACGGTTCTGACCCAGTTCCAAGATCCAGATTCAGACGGTTCTGAACCAGTTCCAAGATCTAGATTCAGACTGTTCTGAACCTGATCCGGGATCCAGTTTCAGACGGTTCTGAACCTGATCCAGGATCCAGATTCAGACGGTTCTGAACCTGATCCAAGATCTAGATTCAAACGGTTATGAACCTGATCCAGGATCCAGATTCAGACAAGTTTGAAAGGATCCATGTTGTGGTTCTGATTGGGTCAACAGCTGGAGGTCAGAACGGTTCTGGATCTGAGCCCAGTTCTGCTGTAAGGGAGCCTGCAGAGGAGTTCTGCTCAGACCATGGGGGGGGTTGGTGTCCAGAACCGGGGGGTCTGGGTGGCTGTTAACATCCATTAAAGGCTGAGCGGCGGTTTGTCTGCAGCCTCTCAGGGAAACAGCATCAATATTTCACTTCTTTCTCTGCGGATCTTTTTCCACCTCAGATTTTCACGCTCTGCTCGCCTCTCAGACGTTTTAGAGCTTTTACCGAACCGTCTGTATTTTTATCGTCGCTGGGAGGCGAGCTGAAACTCGGAGATCTCTCCGTCTCTCCTATTATATCCGCTGATCTCCTGGAAATGAAAACCTAAGCCGCTCTTCCTCCTCCTCCTCTTCCTCGTCTTCATCCCAGTCACCTTCAAACGTTTCCCTCTCCTCTTCGTTGGCCCTGGTTCTGGTGTCAGTGGATGGGTTCTGAGAGTTTCAGGGCCCGGTTTAGATGAGTCCAAATGCGCCGCTGATGTTCATCCCCTAGTGGTCAGGCGTGTCATTGCAGGCAGACACTCCATCAAACCTGGAGCTCAGTAATGGAAACCAGCCAGTCCAAGAACCCGGCACCGCTCCATTCTGGGCAGAACCAGAACTCCTCTCCTGTGGTTTTCCTTCTTCCAGATTCTTCTTCTGTGTTTAGTTCACAGGGATTTCAGGACCCTGCAGATCCTTCAGTCCGACATGCAGCGTCACGTGGCTTTGACTCATCCCACCCGAGCAGCTCTCAGTCAGCATCTAAAGGAACCTTTAGCCCTGATGGTTGAACACTGGTTGCTAGGGTTCCTGTTGGTTCTAATGGTCCGGTCCTCCATTCGGTCATCACTGGGTCAGCACCTTGAAGCAGGGGGGCGGTCCTACAAGGCTCCGTCCCCCTGGGCTGGAGGGCGGCTGGGATCCCAACAGAACCTTCGGATCGAAGAGTTCAGGCATCCTAATTCAGATCAGTCCTTCCTGCTTTCTACCTACAACAATTTAACAACTGGATCAGAACCAGGACTGAACGGAACTGGATCAGAACCAGGACTGAATGGAACTGGATCAGAACCAGGAATGAATAGAACTGGATCAGAACCAGGCCTGAATTGAACTGGATCAGAACCAGGACTGAATGGAACTGGATCAGAACCAGGAATGAATAGAACTGGATCAGAACCAGGCCTGAATTGAACTGGATCGGAACCAGGCCTGAACTGAACTGGATCAGAACCAGGTCTGAACAGAGCTGGATCAGAACCAGGCCTGAACTGAACTGAATCAGAACCAGGAATGAATAGAACTGGATCAGAACCAGGTCTGAATGGATCTGGATCAGAACCAGGTCTGAACAGAGCTGGATCAGAACCAGGCCTGAATTGAACTGGATCGGAACCAGGCCTGAATCGAATTGGATCAGAACCAGGCCTGAACTGAACTGGATCAGAACCAGGAATAAATAGAACTGGATCAGAACCAGGTCTGAACAGAGCTGGATCAGAACCAGGCCTGAACTGAACTGGATCGAAACCAGGCCTGAATTTAACTGGATCAGAACCAGGCCTGAATTGAACTGTATCAGAACCAGGCCTGAATCGAACTGGATCAGTACCAGGTTTGAACAGAGCTGGATCAGAACCAGGACTGAATGGAACTGGATCAGAACCAGGTTTGAATTGAACTGGATCAGAACCAGGTTTGAACAGAGCTGGATCAGAACCAGGACTGAATTGAACTGGATCAGAACCAGGCCTGAATCGAACTGGATCAGTACCAGGTTTGAACAGAGCTGGATCAGAACCAGGACTGAATGGAACTGGATCAGAACCAGGTTTAAACAGAGCTGGATCAGAACCAGGCCTCAATCGAACTGGATCAGAACCAGGACTGAATGGAACTGGATCAGAACCAGGTCTGAAGGGAATTAGATCAGAACCAGGACTGAATGGAACTGGATCAGAACCAGGCCTCAATCGAACTGGATCAGAACTAGGTCTAAATTGAACTGGATCAGAACCAGGTCTGAATCGAACTGGATCAGAACCAGGTCTATATGGAGCTGGATAAGAACCAGGTGTGAATAGAGCTGGATAAGAACCAAGACTGAATGAAATTAGATCAGAACCAGGTCTGAGCGGAGCTGGGTCAGAACCAGGACTGAATGGAACTGGATCAGAACCAGGTCTGAATGGATCTGGATCAGAACCAGGTCTGAATGGAACTGGATCAGAAGAAGGACTGAATGGAACTGGATCAGAACCAAGTCTGAATCGAACTGGATCAGAACCAGGTCTGAATAGAACTGGATCAGAACCAGGACTGACTGGAACTGGATCAGAACCAGGTCTGAATGGAACTGGATCAGAGCCAGGTCTGAATCAAACTGGATCAGAACAAGGACTGAACGGAACTGGATCAGAACCAGGTTTGAACGGAATTGGATCGGAAACCAGGTTTGAATTGAACTGGATAAGAACCAGGCCTGAATCGAACTGGATCAGAACCAGGACTGAATGGAACTGGATCAGAACCAGGTCTGAATAGAACTGGATCAGAACCAGGACTGACTGGAACTGGATCAGAACCAGGTTTGAATTGAACTGGATCAGAACCAGGCCTGAATCGAACTGGATCAGAACTAGGACTGAATGGAACTGGATCAGAACCAGGTCTGAATCAAACTGGATCAGAACCAGGACTGAATGGAACTGGATCAGAACCAGGTTTGAACGGAACTGGATCGGAAACCAGGTCTGAACAGAGCTTGATCAGAACCAGGCCTGAATGGAACTGGATCAGAACCAGGTCTGGATGGAACTGGATCAGAACCAGGTCTGAACAGAGCTGGATCAGAACCAGGTCTGGATGGTACTGGATCAGAACCAGGTCTGGATTGAGCTGGATCAGAACCAGGTCTGGATTGAGCTGGATCAGAATCAGGTCTGGATGGAACTGGATCAGAACCAGGATCAGAGTGATCTGTTCCAGGTTCATTAAGATCATTAATCCTATAGTTAGAAAATGATCCTGCTTCTCTGGTCCTTCCTTCCAGCAAGATGGTGGCTGTTGGCAACTGAAGCAGACCGCAGGGGGCGCTGCCACTGGCTCATCCATCAGCAGAGGGTTAGAAGGAAATGTTGGAGGAGATTTGTGAAAGCCAGGGGTGGAAATATCAAAGCCAGCAGGCGTTGTGTGTGTGGGTGAAATCTGTTTCAATCAGTCAGGGCGGCGTTGGCTGAAAAGGTCAGACAGCAGCTGCAGAGCAGGGAGGCTTATACAGCAGCAAGACGTCACATCTGAGCTGAACTCAGAGGAAGGAGAGGAAGGAGGCACAGTGAACTCCCAGGAGGTTTCTGCTCAACAATCAGGAGACCAAACCTGCTGCAGGAACCAAAGGCCTCTCCTCCACCTGGACCCACCCACAGCGGCTCCGCTCAGTTGGACCCTCTGCTCTGTGATGTAGAACCAGAACTGTTCTGGTTTCTGCTCGATGGAGTTCATGTTGAGGCTAAACAGTTGTTATCCATTAGCTAGCATTAGCATCAGGTGGTCACATTATGGACCAATGAAGCCCAGCAGAACTCCCACCCCTTTCACAAGCTCCTGGTCACAGTGGAGAGAAACAGTTCTCTGAATGGACAGAACCTCTGGCTGAACAGAACCAGGGTCCATAGGTCTGAGAGAAACTCGTCTGGCCCGACAGCAACGCCTGCTCAGAACTAAAGTCCAGCACTGAACTGATTCTGACAAGTTAGAGCTGGTTTAAACTGGTTAGAACTGGTTTTAACTGATTTGAACTGGTTTTAACTGGTTAGAACCTGTTCTGACGTATAATCAGTGTCCATTACAGACACATCCATCCCCCAGGGACATGTCCATCCCACAAAGACGTGTCCATCCCCCCGGGACATGTCCTTTCCACAAAGACACATCCATCCCCCAGGGACATGTCCATCCCACAAAGACGTGTCCATCCCCTAGGGACATGTCCATACCACAAAGACGTGTCCATCCCCCCGGGACATGTCATTCCCACAAAGGCGCGTCCATCCCCCAGGGACATGTCCATACCACAAAGACGTGTCCATCCCCCAGGGACATGTCCATACCACAAAGACGTGTCCATCCCCCAGGGACATGTCCTCTCCACAAAGGCGCGTCCATCCCCCAGGGACATGTCCTCTCCACAAAGACGCGTCCATCCCCCAGGGACATGTCCATACCACAAAGACGTGTCCATCCCCCCGGGACATGTCCATCCCACAAAGGCGCGTCCATCCCCTAGGGACATGTCCATACCACAAAGACGTGTCCATCCCCCGGGACATGTCCATCCCTCAAAGGCACGTCCATCCCCCAGGGACATGTCCTTCCCGCAAAGACGCGTCCATCCCCCAGGGACATGTCCATACCACAAAGACGTGTCCATCCCCCAGGGACATGTCCTCTCCACAAAGGCGCGTCCATCCCCCAGGGACATGTCCTCTCCACAAAGACGCGTCCATCCCCCAGGGACATGTCCATACCACAAAGACGTGTCCATCCCCCCGGGACATGTCCATCCCACAAAGGCGTGTCCATCCCCCAGGGACATGTCCATACCACAAAGGCGCGTCCATCCCCCAGGGACATGTCCATACCACAAAGACGTGTCCATCCCCCAGGGACATGTCCATACCACAAAGGCGCGTCCATCCCCCAGGGACATGTCCATCCACAGCCTAGTGTCTTCCACTCACTCAGAGAAATATCTTCTTTGAGGAATTGAAGGATTTTATGTGATGGATTTCTCTTTCCCCCAGGGGATTATGGGTAATAGGATCCACCTCAGTCCCTTCTCCTCCCTTGAACCCCAACCCCGATTGTTGCCGCGGTGATATCAGTGTGTGTCGGTGTGTGTGTTCCGATGTTGTAGATCTCTGTCTCTTTCATCAAACAATCCAGGAGCAGAAAGTAGCAAGTGCTGCTATTGTGCTCCGCTAAAAGCAGTGTGTGTGTGAATAACAGGAAATGTGTGTGCCATCGACCACACAGATGAAAGACGAGAGCGAACAGGCAGAGTATTGTTCTGCACAAACACCTGACCCCCCCCCCCTCCTTACCCCACATCCCACCCCAGTGAGGCGGTTTCTGTCAAGACAAATTGCTTCATGCTGCTTTCATCCATCATTCTCCCTCTGAGTGGATCTCTGTCTGTCATCTAGAAATACAGAAAATCTCCACTTAGATTGGCCACTCTGTGTGAGAGTCTGAGCTGAATTACATCTTCTCCTGGAACTCATTATAATAGATTTATTTCACAGGAACCCGATTAGCTGAGCAGCAGTTCAACGTGCTGCACGTAAAACACCTGATGAAGTTCATCACATGAGGGAAGAATCTGCGATTAAACGCGGAGACCGACCGATGTTCACATGTGGTTCTTTCTATCTGTCAGACCCAATGCACGGCCCGCGGCGGCTCCAGGTCAGCGACGTTCAGTCCAAACAGGTGACGGTTCGGTGGGAACCGTTTGGATATAATGTAACGCGCTGCCACAGCTACAACCTGACGGTGCAGTACCGCTACCGACCTGCAGGCGCCACCAGCAGGTAAGCAAACGGAAGGAAAGAGAACATAATTATCCTTTTCCACGAAGATACTGATGTTAAGTATGGAAATGTTAGCAGCACCCGGGGCTAGAATGATAGCAGGGGGCGGGGCTACAATTTGAGCAGAGGGCGGGGCTAGTACGTTGGTAGAGGGTGGAACTGAAATGTTGGAAGGCGGGGCTAAAATGTTAACAGTTTCCACACTGGATGGGGTCCTGAGGTAATCCATCTCTTCTTCAGGGAGGAGCAGGTGAGGGAGGAGGTGGTGTACGACACCCTCAGCCCGCTGCCGCAGCACACCGTCCGTAACCTTCCACCGTACACCAACGTCAGCCTGAAACTGGTTCTGAGTAACCCAGAGGGATGTAAGGAGAGCGCGGAGCTGCTGGTGCTGACGGATGAGGACGGTATGGTTTAGGTTAGCGTTGGTTTCTGTGTCTGTGCTGCTAAATCACTCTAAACCTTCTGCTTCCAGTTCCTGGAGGCGTTCCGTTGGACTCCATCCTTGGTCGCAGCTATGAGCAGCAGATTAGTCTGAGCTGGAGGGAACCTCTCAACACTTATGGCCTGATCCGGCAGTACGAGGTGAGGCAATCGCTAAGGATTATGGGTAGTGTATCGCTGCTGCTTATTGTGACCATTCAGATTTAATGAGAGAAGGAAGTCTTCCTGTGAAATTGACTCCATTACCCACAACCCCCTGGGAGATGTTTGATTCTCTTCTCCTCCACAGATTTCCTACAAAGCTCTGAGCTCCTTTGACACGGAGTTTGACCTGTCCAATCAGAGCGGGAAGGTGTTCAAACCAGCCAATGAGACCAGCCATGTGTTTTCTGGCCTCTCACCTGGATCCACCTACTCCTTCACAATAAAAGCCTCAACCATTAAAGGCTTCGGGCCCCCAGTCATCACCCAGTTCACCACTAAGATCTCAGGTAAGACCCAGGCCCAAAGATGAAGGGTGGGCAGCGACAGGAACCGTGGGACAGGTATGTTTAATGGAGGCAAGAACTGAACCATTGGGACCCTCCAGAACCTCGTTCTGGATCACAGAAACCAGGAGGTCCACAGCAACCAGGAGGTCCACAGCAACCAGGAGGTCCACAGCATTCCTTAGCCCTGGCTGCTGCAGACGGGCTAAAGTAAGCACTGGCTGCTGCAGACGGGCTAAAGTTAGCTCTGGCCGCTGCAGTCGGGCTAACGTTAGCCCCGGCCGCTGCAGACGGGCTAACGATAGCCCCGGCCGCTGCAGACGGGCTAACGATAGCCCGGCCGCTGCAGACGGGCTAACGATAGCCCCGGCCGCTGCAGACGGGCTAATATTAGCACTGGCTCCTGCAGACGGGCTAATGTTAGCACTGGCTGCTGCAGACGGGCTAATGTTAGCACTGGCTGCTGCAGACGGGCTAACGTTAGCCCTGGCCGCTGCAGACGGGCTAACGTTAGCCCTGGCCGCTGCAGACGGGCTAACGTTAGCCCTGGCCGCTGCAGACGGGCTAACGTTAGCCCTGGCCGCTGCAGACGGGCTAACGTTAGCCCTGGCCGCTGCAGACGGGCTCACGATAGCCCCGGCCGCTGCAGACGGGCTCACGATAGCCCCGGCCGCTGCAGACGGGCTAACGATAGCCCTGGCCGCTGCAGACGGGCTAACGATAGCCCCGGCCGCTGCAGACGGGCTAACGATAGCCCCGGCCGCTGCAGACGGGCTAACGTTAGCCCCGGCCGCTGCAGACGGGCTCACGATAGCCCTGGCCGCTGCAGACGGGCTAACGATAGCCCCGGCCGCTGCAGACGGGCTAACGATAGCCCCGGCCGCTGCAGACGGGCTAACGATAGCCCCGGCCGCTGCAGACGGGCTAACGATAGCCCCGGCCGCTGCAGACGGGCTAACGTTAGCCCCGGCCGCTGCAGACGGGCTCACGATAGCCCTGGCCGCTGCAGACGGGCTAACGATAGCCCCGGCCGCTGCAGACGGGCTAACGATAGCCCCGGCCGCTGCAGACGGGCTAACGATAGCCCCGGCCGCTGCAGACGGGCTAACGATAGCCCCGGCCGCTGCAGACGGGCTAACGATAGCCCCGGCCGCTGCAGACGGGCTAACGATAGCCTCGGCCGCTGCAGACGGGCTAACGATAGCCCTGGCTAACGATGACGTTTCCTGAGCAGACGTAGTGAGAAATGGCCTGTGTTTCTATGACGATCCAGACTGGTTCTCAGGGTTTCTAACATTTTACTGTTCTCCTCCACTGTCTCTACCTGCAGTGACCAGGAGCCTGCAGAGAACCTTTTCTTAGGTTAGTGAGAGAAACTAGGCCGACTGAGTGAATCACATCCATTTCCTTTATTTAACTGGATCACAGAGTTTCAAAGCTTTTTACCAGAACCAGTTTGCTCCCAGTTTGGTCCAGTGTTCAGAGACGATCTATAGGGAACCAAACGACTCGTCCCGTTCAGGTCCGGAATGGACCGAGCCACGGCGCCCCCTTCCTGCTGTGGCTGGAGGTGGAGCTGTTGAAGGAGGTAACCTTGTTTTCTGCCCCCCAGCTCCTCTGATGCCAGCCTACGATCAGGAGTCGCCCCTGAACCAGACCGACTCCTCCGTCACGGTTCTGCTGAGGCCCGCCCAGAGCCGCGGCGCCCCCGTCAGGTAAGATCAGGCGCCACCAGCAACACTTTGAAGTAAAGTTTGACAGCCATCGAGGGAGGCGGTATCCTCGGTAACAGTCATCATGTCGACAGCTGTCGGGCTCCGGAGCCGCGCGTTAACGAGGGATTTGGTTAATGAAGGAGCAGCAGGCGGGGCTGATTGGAGCGTGCCGCTAACAAGGAGGATTAACCGGGGATTAGCCGACCCGCCGATGGTCGACGATGCGTCCGTCCTGACCGCCAGGGCCCGTCACCACCACCAACATCCACAGAGCTGGAGAAACACGGCTGCTGGGCGTCTGTTTCCCTTCACAGCCTGTATGTGGCGGCGGCGGCGGTGGGGGGGGTGATGTAGGCTGTGGTAATTGACACGATAGCTGAAGTTAAAACATCAGATTCCACTTCATATCGCTGCGTTTAAATTTAACTTAGCTTTGTGTTCATACAGCCGAGATTCACATCGTAGGAGAAAAGGTGTAGCTGCAGGCGACCTGTAATCAGATTACTGACTCACACACTCACACACACACTCACACACAGATGTGATTGGAAACGGCTCGTCAAAGACAGAGAGGAGAAGAAAGGAGAGAGTGGGAGGAAAAGAAAAGAAACGATTGGCATAGTTTCCTCTTTCTGAGGCTTTTCAACAGCAGCAGCTCTGCTTGTGTCCCTGAACTCCCAGGCCCGTCTCCCTGTCCCCCGTTGGTTTCCCGTGCTCGTGTCTGTTGGCGTGCATGTCTCCCTGTCCCCCGTTGGTTTCCCGTGCTCGTGTCTGTTGGCGTGCATGTCTCCCTGTCCCCCGTTGGTTTCCCGTGCTCGTGTCTGTTGGCGTGCACGTCTCCCTGTCCCCCGTTCGTTTTTCCGTGCTCGTGTCTGTTGGCGTGCATGTCTCCCTGTCCCCCGTTGGTTTCCTGTGCTCGTGTCTGTTGGCGTGCACGTCTCCCTGTCCCCCGTTGGTTTCCCGTGCTCGTGTCTGTTGGCGTGCACGTCTCCCTGTCCCCCGTTCGTTTTTCCGTGCTCGTGTCTGTTGGCGTGCACGTCTCCCTGTCCCCCGTTCGTTTTTCCGTGCTCGTGTCTGTTGGCGTGCACGTCTCCCTGTCCCCCGTTGGTTTCCCGTGCTCGTGTCTGTTGGCGTGCACGTCTCCCTGTCCCCCGTTCGTTTTTCCGTGCTCGTGTCTGTTGGCGTGCACGTCTCCCTGTCCCCCGTTGGTTTCCCGTGCTCGTGTCTGTTGGCGTGCACGTCTCCCTGTCCCCCGTTCGTTTTTCCGTGCTCGTGTCTGTTGGCGTGCATGTCTCCCTGTCCCCCGTTCGTTTTTCCGTGCTCGTGTCTGTTGGCGTGCACGTCTCCCTGTCCCCCGTTCGTTTTTCCGTGCTCGTGTCTGTTGGCGTGCATGTCTCCCTGTCCCCCGTTGGTTTCCCGTGCTCGTGTCTGTTGGCGTGCACGTCTCCCTGTCCCCCGTTCGTTTTTCCGTGCTCGTGTCTGTTGGCGTGCACGTCTCCCTGTCCCCCGTTCGTTTTTCCGTGCTCGTGTCTGTTGGCGTGCACGTCTCCCTGTCCCCCGTTCGTTTTTCCGTGCTCGTGTCTGTTGGCGTGCACGTCTCCCTGTCCCCCGTTGGTTTCCCGTGCTCGTGTCTGTTGGCGTGCACGTCTCCCTGTCCCCCGTTCGTTTTTCCGTGCTCGTGTCTGTTGGCGTGCACGTCTCCCTGTCCCCCGTTGGTTTCCCGTGCTCGTGTCTGTTGGCGTGCACGTCTCCCTGTCCCCCGTTGGTTTCCCGTGCTCGTGTCTGTTGGCGTGCATGTCTCCCTGTCCCCCATTGGTTTCCCGTGCTCGTGTCTGTTGGCGTGCACGTTTCCCTGTCCCCCGTTGGTTTCCCGTGCTCGTGTCTGTTGGCGTGCACGTCTCCCTGTCCCCCGTTGGTTTCCCGTGCTCGTGTCTGTTGGCGTGCACGTCTCCCTGTCCCCCGTTGGTTTCCCGTGCTCGTGTCTGTTGGCGTGCACGTCTCCCTGTCCCCCGTTGGTTTCCCGTGCTCGTGTCTGTTGGCGTGCACGTCTCCCTGTCCCCCGTTGGTTTCCCGTGCTCGTGTCTGTTGGCGTGCACGTCTCCCTGTCCCCCGTTGGTTTCCCGTGCTCGTGTCTGTTGGCGTGCACGTCTCCCTGTCCCCCGTTAGTTTCCCGTCTAGTAGGAAGTGAGACAATGGTGCAGTGCGTGTGAGAGCGTGCTGGTGGGGGCCGTGGGTGATGTATGACTTCTGTCCTGAACGCGGCTCCTGTGGAAAACAACAACTATTGTTTCCAGCGTCCCTCGGGACCCAAACAGAGCAGGAAGCGGAGCGTGGGGCGTTCAGGTGCAGCTCTGGTTTGTGAAGGTCCTGCTGGTGGAGCAGGCCGTGTGCAGCCTGGCTACAGATCAGCAGGTCTACAGCATAGATGTTTGGGATGTAGATAGATGTCTGCAGGTAGACAAGCCTCCATAAAGCCTTAGTGACCAAAGTGATGCAGAGAGAGGAGAGCTTTCAACCCGCTGGTTGATTGAACTTCTTTGCAGTTTTTTGTTAATTCATGGAACAAAACCAATGATAAGATAAACACAATATATGTTTATTAAAACAGTTTTGTCTTCATTTAAAGCAGCAGTTTATCTTTTTTACTGGATGTGTGATTATAGAAGTGAAGCCTTCAGTGATCTAGATGCTTCTGTGTTATCAGAACCATTCTATTCTCTTTATTTCTATGCGCTAATTCACATCAGATCATCTCAGGTCACATAGATCCAGATCAATCAGATCATCCAGTCAGATTAACTTTACTAGATGAGCAAGAAGAGAAAGTTGATATTGACCCTACCGGGCATGCATGCAGTGACAGTGGAGAGGAAAACTCCCCTTTGAACAGGAAGAAACCTCCAGCAGAACTAGAAACAGAGATCCACGGCTGCGCTTCCTGCGTACAGTTACCCAATCGCCTGGCTGCTCAGGCACTGCTGGAGGACGGGTACGTGGGGGGAAGCCTGGATTCTAACTCTGACCAGTTGGAAGGTGCTATGTTTTAAAGTGGAGTTACTGAGATCCACAGATATCCCAGAAAAACAGAACTTAGATCAGACGGAGATAGACTGGACAGCAGCAGAGCGTAGGTCTACAACAACCAGAACTGTATTATGCTTTATAATGGCATTATAGCTTTTAAAACACTAATGTTTTATTTCCAGCTGAGTCCTTTTTATTGTAAGAATTAAACTTGTTTTAAATCTATATCTGGTATTCGAGCATTAAGATAAATTCATTCAGTAAAAATTCCTTGATGAACCAAATGAATCAGCGGCGACTCTTTAATGAAACTGCTGCTGCATCATCAGATAAATGGCGGTTATTTGTGTGGCCTTTAATTCTTCACAGGGATTCCAGTCCAGGAACCAGAGCGGCCATATTTCAGGTTGTGGTTGAGCTCATTTTGTGTCTTCTTGTCCTTTACCTGAGCGCTGAGCGAGTTTAATAGCAGCCCAGGCAGCAGGACATGAAGGATGTGTTTAATGTCAGCCTGTTATAAAGTTCCCGCCTGGCCACGCAGGGAGAGAAAGACTTAATAAAAGTGAAGGAGAGCGTGATGGAGGAGAGGCAGGCTGACCTTTCTGTGGAGCTCAATAATGAACACTCTGATGGCGGCGGCGACGACAGGGGGGGGGCGGCGTTCAACATGTCCACTCGTATGTGAACACAGGTCTGCTACGTGTCCTGCAGCAAAAAAAAAACACATTTCCCATCATGCACCTGCAGCTCCACTAGAACTGAACAACTGACTGAATAACTAACTAAGTTACCGACTGACTGACTACCTAACCAACTGACTAAGTAACTAACTGAATGAGTTACCGACTGACTGATTACCTAACCAACTGACTAAGTAACTAACTGAATGAGTTACCGACTGACTGATTACCTAACCAACTGACTAAGTAACTAACTGAATGAGTTACCGACTGACTGATTACCTAACCAACTGACTAAGTAACTAACTGAATGAGTTACCGACTGACTGACTACCTACCCAACTGACTGACTACCTAACTGAATGCGTAACCGACTGACTAATTACCTAACCAACTGACTAAGTAACTAACTGAATGAGTTACCGACTGACTGACTACCTACCCAACTGACTGACTACCTAACTGAATGCGTAACCGACTGACTGACTACCTACCCAACTGTCTAAGTAACTATCTGAATAAGTTACCGACTGACTAACTACCTAACCAACTGACTAAGTAACTAACTGAATATGTTACCGACTGACTGACTACCTAACTGAATATGTTACCGACTGACTGACTACCTAACCAACTGACTAAGTAACTAACTGAATAAGTTACCGACTGACTAACTACCTAACCAACTGACTAAGTAACTAACTGAATATGTTACCGACTGACTGACTACCTAACCAACTGACTAAGTAACTAACTGAATAAGTTACCGACTGACTGACTACCTAACTGAATATGTTACCGACTGACTGACTACCTAACCAACTGACTAAGTAACTAACTGAATAAGTTACCGACTGACTGACTACCTACCCAACTGACTAAGTAACTATCTGAATAAGTTACCGACTGACTAACTACCTACCCAACTGACTAAGTAACTATCTGAATAAGTTACCGACTGACTGACTACCTACCCAACTGTCTAAGTAACTATCTGAATAAGTTACCGACTGACTGACTACCTACCCAACTGTCTAAGTAACTATCTGAATAAGTTACCGACTGACTGACTACCTACCCAACTGACTAAGTAACTATCTGAATAAGTTAACGACTGACTGACTACCTACCCAACTGTCTAAGTAACTATCTGAATAAGTTACCGACTGACTAACTACCTACCCAACTGTCTAAGTAACTATCTGAATAAGTTACCGACTGACTAACTACCTAACCAACTGACTAAGTAACTAACTGAATATGTTACCGACTGACTGACTACCTAACCAACTGACTAAGTAACTAACTGAATGAGTAACCGACTGACTGACTACCTAACCAACTGACTAAGTAACTAACTGAATGAGTAACCGACTGACTGATTACCTAACCAACTGACTAAGTAACTAACTGAATGAGTAACCGACTGACTAACTACCTAACCAACTGACTAAGTAACTAACTGAATAAGTTACCGACTGACTAACTACCTAACCAACTGACTAAGTAACTAACTGAATATGTTACCGACTGACTGACTCCTAACCAACTGACTAAGTAACTAACTGAATTAGTACTAACTACCTAACCAACTGACTAAGTAACTAACTGAATATGTTACCGACTGACTGACTACCTAACCAACTGACTAAGTAACTAACTGAATGAGTAACCGACTGACTGATTACCTAACCAACTGATTAAGTAACTAACTGAATGAGTAACCGACTGACTGATTACCTAACCAACTGACTAACTACCTAACTGAATATGTTACCGACTGACTAACTACCTAACCAACTGACTAACTACCTAAGTGAATGATTTACCTTCTGACTGACTACCTAACCAACTGACTAAGTAACTAACTGAATGAGTTACCGACTGACTGATTACCTAACCAACTGACTAAGTAACTAACTGAATGAGTTACCGACTGACTGATTACCTAACCAACTGACTAACTACCTAACTGAATATGTTACCGACTGACTAACTACCTAACCAACTGACTAACTACCTAAGTGAATGAGTTACCGACTGACTGACTACCTAACCAACTGACTAATTAACTAACTGAATGAGTTACTGACTGACTGACTACCTAACCAACTGACTAATTAACTAACTGAATGAGTTACCGACTGACTGATTACCTAACCAACTGACTAATTAACTAACTGAATGAGTTACCGACTGACTGATTACCTAACCAACTGACTAATTAACTAACTGAATGAGTTACCGACTGACTGATTACCTAACCAACTGACTAAGTAACTAACTGAATGAGTTACCCACAGACAGAATAATTTACCGACTGACTGAAAAACTGAAAACCATGGTCCACTCAGACTCCTGTCCTCATTGTCCCCTGGGCACTAATTGATTTTATAATATCTTGTTAGACTAGTTGTCTACAGAACTAACCATAACTAGTTTTACCACTTTCAGTTTGAGGAGTTCATTAGCAACAATTAACCCAAGAAATAAACCCAATTGACCTGTGTCCTTCTGTCCTTTCTCTCTCTGTCTGAACCTTTCTACCTGCGTCTCCTGTCCACCTGCGTCTCTTGTCCACCTGTTTCCTGTCCACCTGCGTTTCCTGTCCACCTGCGTCTCCTGTCCACCTGCGTCTCCTGTCCACCTGCGTCTCCTGTCCACCTGCGTCTCCTCTCCACCTGCGTCTCCTGTCCACCTGTGTCTCCTGTCCACCTGTGTCCCCTGTCCACCTGCATCTCTTGTCCACCTGTCTCCCCCTCTGTCCCTGCCTGTCTGCAGTAAGTACCAGGTGGTGGTGGAGGAGGAGCGCC